>NW_026736971.1:0-54000 GCF_949786415.1 Peromyscus eremicus | reverse complement strand
CAGAAACTGCATGGGATTCAACTCCATTTAGGAATGGGAAACAAACACTAGCTCGCCGTACAAGAAACATACTCTGCTTTTGAGAAAAGAGCACTCTTCTACTCTACTGTGTTTCCTAGGGGGTCCGAACAGTGATCTTGCTCAGAACAAAAGAACAGTGCTTCCTACAAACAGGGTCCATATCTAGTTCAACTCTGCTTAGAAAACTGACAAGAACAGTAGCTCCGCTTCAGTCCAATACACTGTACTTGCTGGGAACAGACGCGAGTGCTATTTGCACTGTGTATGGCAAAGGGAGCGCAAGAGTGACTTTCCTTACCAGAAAACAACTCTTGCTCATAGGACCAAAAACCGCATGTGATTCAACTCCATTTAGGACTGGGAAACAAACGCTAGCTCGCCTTTCAAGAAACACACTCTGCTTTTGAGAAAAGAGCACACTTCTACTCTACTGTGTTTTCTTTAGGGCCAGAACAGTGAGTTTGCTCAGAACAAAAGAACTGTGATTCCTACAAATACGGCCATATCTAGTTCAATTCTGCTTAGGAAACTGACAAGAACAGTAGATCCTCTTCAGTCCAATACACTGTACATGCTGGGAACAGACGCCAGTGCTCTTTGCCCTGTGGATGACAATGGGAGCACAACAGTGACTCTTCTTACCAGAAAACTACTCTTGCTCGTAGGACAAGAAACTGCATGTGATTCAACTCCATTTAGGACTGGGAAACAAACGCTAGCTCGCCTTACAAGAAACACACTCTGCTTTTGAGAAAAGAGCACTCTTCTACTCTACTGCGTATCCTATGGGGTCCGAACAGTGAGCTTGCTCAGAACAACAGAACTGTGCTTCCTGCACACACGGGCCATATCTAGTTCAACTCTGCTTAGGAAACTGACAAGAACAGTAGCTCCACTTCCGTCCAATACACTGTACATGCAGGGAACAGACGCCAGTGCTATTTGTCCTCTGTATGACAATGGGAGCGCAATAGTGACTCTTCTTATCAGAAAACACCTCTTGCTCTTAGGACCAGAAACTGCATGGGAGTCAACTTCATTTCTGAGGGGAAACAAACACTAGCTCGCCTTACAAGAAACACACTCTGCTTTTGAGAAAAGAGCACTCTTCTACTCTACTGTATTTCCTATGTGGTCCGAACAGTGAGCTTGCTCAGAACAAAAGAACTGTGCTTCCTACACACAGGGGCCATATCTAGTTCAACTCTGCTTAGGAAACTGACAAGAACAGTAGCTCCGCTTCAGTCCAATACACTGTACTTGCTGGGAACAGACACGAGTGCTATTTGCACTGTGTATGGCAGCGGGGAGCGCAAGAGTGACTTTCCTTCCCAGAAAACAACTCTTGCTCATAGGACCAAAAACTGCATGTGATTCAACTCCATTTAGGAATGGGAAACAAACGCTAGCTCGCCTTACAAGAAACACACTCTGCTTTTGAGAAAAGAGCACTCTTCTACTCTACTGTGTTTCCTATAGGGCCAGAACAGTGAGCTTGCTCAGAACAAAAGAACTGTGCTTCATACAAATATGGCCATATCTAGTTCAATTATGCTTAGGAAACTGAAAAGAACAGTAGATCCTCTTCAGTCCAATACAGTGTACATGCTGGAAACAGACGCCACTGTTATTTATCCTGTAAATGACAATGGGAGCACAATAGTGACTCTTCTTACCAGAAAACAACTCTTGCTCTAAGGACAAGAACCTGCATGTGATTCAACTCCATTTAGGACTGGGAAACAAATGCTAGCTCGCTTTAAAAGAAACACACTCTGCTTTTGAGAAAAGAGCACCCTTCTAGTCTACTGTGTTTCCTATGGGGTCTGAATAGTGAGCTTGCTCAGAACAAAAGAACTGTGCTTCCTACACACAGGGGCAATATCTAGTTCAACTCTGCTTAGGAAACTGACAAGAACAGTAGCTCCTCTTCAGTCCAATACACTGTACTTGCTGGGAACAGACGCCAGTGCTATTTGCACTGTGTATGGCAATGCGAGCACAATAATGACTTTCCTTACCAGAAAACAACTCTTGCTCATAGGACCAAAAACTGCATGTGATTCAACTCCATTTAGGACTGGGAAACAAACGCTAGCTCGCCTTACAAGAAACACACTCTGCTTTTGAGAAAAGAGCACTCTTCTACTCTACTGTGTATCCTACGGGGTCCGAACAGTGAGCTTGCTCAGAACAAAAGAACTGTGCTTCCTCCACACACGGGCCATATCTAGTTCAACTCTGCTTAGGAAACTGAGAAGAACGGTAGCTCCTCTTCAGTCCAATACACTGTACTAGCTCGGAACAGACGCGAGTGCTATTTGCACTGTGTATGGCAATAGGAGCGCAATAGTGACTTTTCTTATCGGAAAACACCTCTTGCTCATAGGACCAGAAACTGCATGGGATTCAACTCCATTTCTGACTGGAAACAAACACTAGTTCGCCTTACAAGAAACACACTCTGCTTTTGAGAAAAGAGCACTCTTCTACTCTTCTGTGTTTCCTATGTGGTCCAAACAGTGAGCTTGCTCAGAACAAAAGAACTGTGCTTCCTACACACAGGGGCCATATCTAGTTCAACTCTGCTTAGGAAACTGACAAGAACAGTAGCTCCGCTTCAGTCCAATACACTCTACTTGCTGGGAACAGATACGAGTGCTATTTGCACTGTGTATGGAAATGGGAGCGCAATAGTGACTTTCCTTACCAGAAAACAAATCTTGCTCATAGGACCAAAAACTGCATGTGATTCAACTCCATTTAGGACTGGGAAACAAACGCTAGCTTGCCTTTCAAGAAACACACTCTGCTTTTGAGAAAAGAGCACTCTTCTACTCTACTGTGTTTCCTATAGGGCCAGAACAGTGAGTTTGCTCAGAACAAAAGAACTGTGCTTCCAACAAATACGGCCATATCTAGTTCAATTCTGCTTAGGAAACTGACAAGAACAGTAGATCCTCTTCAGTCCGATACACTGTACATGCTGGGAACAGACGCCAGTGCTATTTGCCCTGTGTATGACAATGGGAGCGCAATAGTGACTCTTCTTACCAGAAAACAACTCTTGCTCGTAGGACAAGAAAGTGCATGTGATTCAACTCCTTCTATGACTGGGAAACAAACACTAGCTCGCCTTACAAGAAACACACTCTGCTTTTGAGAAAAGAGCACTCTTCTTCTCTACTGTATTTCCTATGGTGTCCGAACAGCGAGCTTGCTCAGAACAAAAGAACTGTGCTTCCTACACACACGGGCCATATCTAGTTCAACTCTGCTTAGGAAACTGACAAGAACGGTAGCTCCTCCTCAGTCGAATACACTGTCCTAGCTGGGAACAGACGCGAGTGCTATTTGTACTGTGTATGGCAATAGGAGCGCAATAGTGACTCTTCTTATCAGAAAACAACTCTTGCTGGTAGGACCAGAAACTGCATGGGATTCAACTCTATTTATTACTTGGAAACAAACGATAGCTCGACTTACAAGAAACACACTCGGAATTGAGAAAGGAGCACTCTTCTACTCTAATGTGTTTCCTATAGGGCCAAAACAGTGAGCATTCTCAGAACAAAAGAACTGTGCTTCCTACACACACGGTCCATATCTAGTTAAACTCTGCTTAGGAAACTGACAAGAACAGTAGCTCCGCTTCAGTCCAATACACTGTACTTGCTGGGAAAAGACGCGAGTGCTATTTGCACTGTGTATGGCAATGGGAGGGCAAGAGTGACTTTCCTTACCAGAAAACAACTCTTGCTCATAGGACCAAATACTGCATGTGATTCAACTCCATTTAGGACTGGGAAACAAACGCTAGCTCGCCTTACAAGAAACACACTCTGCTTTTGAGAAAAGAGCACTCTTCTACTCTACTGTGTTTTTTATAGGGCCAGAACAGTGAGCTTGTTCAGAACAAAAGAACTGTGCTTCATACAAACACGGCCATATCTAGTTCAATTATGCTTAGGAAACTGAAAAGAACAGTAGATCCTCTTCAGTCCAAAACAGTGTACATGCTGGAAACAGACGCCACTGTTTTTTATCCTGTGAATGACAATGGGAGCACAATAGTGACTCTTCTTACCAGAAAACAACTCTTGCTCTTAGGACAAGAACCTACATGTGATTCAACTCCATTTAGGACTGTGAAACAAATGCTAGCTCGCTTTACAAGAAACACACTCTGCTTTTGAGAAAAGAGCACTCTTCTACTCTACTGTGTTTCCTATGGGGTCTGAACAGTGAGCTTGCTCAGAACAAAAGAACTGTGCTTCCTACACACAGGGGCAATATCTAGTTCAACTCTGCTTACGAAACTGACAAGAACAGTAGCTCCGCTTCAGTCCAATACACTGTACATGCTGGGAGCAGACACCAGTGCTATTTGCCCTGTGTATGACAATGGGAGCACAATAGTGACTCTTCTTACCAGAAAACAACTCTTGCTCGTAGGACAAGAAACTGCATGTGATTCAACTCAATTTAGGACTGGGAAACAAACGCTAGCTCGCCTTACAAGAAACACACTCTGCTTTGAGAAAAGAGCACTCTTCTACTCTACTGTGTATCCTATGGGGTCCGAACAGTGAGCTTGCTCAGAACAACAGAACTGTGCTTCCTCCACACACGGGCCATATCTAGTTCAACTCTGCTTAGGATACTGACAAGAACAGTAGCTCCACTTCAGTCCAATACACTGTACGTGCAGGGAACAGACGCCAGTGCTATTTGTCCTCTGTATGACAATGGAGCGCAATAGTGACTCTTCTTATCAGAAAACACCTCTTGCTCATAGGACCAGAAACTGCATGGGATTCAACTCCATTTCTGAATGGGAAACAAACACTAGCTCGCCTTACAAGAAACACACTCTGCTTTTGAGAAATGAGCACTCTTCTACTCTACTGTATTTCCTATGTGGTCCGAACAGTGAGCTTGCTCAGAACATTAGAACTGTGCTTCCTACACACAGGGGCCATATCTAGTGCAACTCTGCTTAGGAAACTGACAAGAACAGTAGCTCCTCTTCAGTCCAATACATGTACTTCCTGGGAACAGACGCGAGTGCTATTTGCACTGTGTATGGCAAAGGGAATGCAAGAGTGACTTTCCTTACCAGAAAACAACTCTTGGTCTTAGGACCAAAAACTGCATGTGATTCATTCCATTTAGGACTGGGAAATAAACGCTAGCTCGCCTTACAAGAAACAACGACTCTGCTTTTAAGAAAGAGCACTCTTCTACTCTACTGTGTTTCCTATAGGGCCAGAACAGTGAGCTTGCTCAGAACAAAAGAACTGTGCTTCATACAAATATGGCCATATCTAGTTCAATTTGCTTAGGAAACTGAAAAGAACAGTAGATCCCTCTTCAGTCCAATACAGTGTACATGCTGGGAACATACTCAGTGTTATTTGCCCTGTGAATGACAATGGGAGCACAATAGTGACTCTTCTTACCAGAAAACAACTCTTGCTCGTAGGACAAGAAACTGCATGTGATTCAACTCCATTTAGGAACAGGGAAACAAATGCTAGCTCGCTTTACAAGAAACACACTCTGCTTTTGAGAAAAGAGCACTCTTCTACTCTACTGTGTTTCCTATGGGGTCCGAACAGTGATCTTGCTCAGAACAAAAGAACTGTGGTTCCTACTCACACGGGCCATATCTAGTTCAACTCTGCTTAGGAAACTGACAAGAACGGTAGCTCCTCCTCAGTCCAATACACTGTCCTAGCTGGGAACAGACGCGAGTGCTATTTATACTGTGTATGGCAATAGGAGCGCAATAGTGAGTTTTCTTATCAGAAAACAACACTTGCTGATAGGACCAGAAACTGCATGGGATTCAACTCCATTTAGGAATGGGAAACAAACACTAGCTCGCCGTACAAGAAACATACTCTGCTTTTGAGAAAAGAGCACTCTTCTACTCTACTGTGTTTTCCTAGGGGGTCCGAACAGTGAGCTTGCTCAGAACAAAAGAACAGTGCTTCCTACAAACAGGGGTCCATATCTAGTTCAACTCTGCTTAGAAACCTGACAAGAACAGTAGCTCCGCTTCAGTCCAATACACTGTACTTGCTGGGAACAGACGCTGAGTGCTATTTGCACTGTGTATGGCAATGGGAGCGCAAGAGTGACTTTCCTTACCAGAAAACAACTCTTGCTCATAGGACCAAAAACTGCATGTGATTCAACTCCATTTAGGACTGGGAAACAAACGCTAGCTGGCCTTACAAGAAACACACTCTGCTTTTGAGAAAAGAGCACACTTCTACTCTACTGTGTTTTTCTTTTAGGGCCAGAACAGTGAGTTTGCTCAGAACAAAAGAACTGTGATTCCTACATATACCGCCATATCTAGTTCAATTCTGCTTAGGAAACTGACAAGAACAGTAGATCCTCTTCAGTCCAATACACTGTACATGCTGGGAACAGACGCCAGTGCTCTTTGCCCTGTGTATGACAATGGGAGCACAACAGTGACTCTTCATACCAGAAAACTACTCTTGCTCGTAGGACAAGAAACTGCATGTGATTCAACTCCATTTAGGACTGGGAAACAAACGCTAGCTCGCCTTACAAGAAACACACTCTGCTTTTGAGAAAAGAGCACTCTTCTACTCTACTGTGTATCCTATGGGGTCCGAACAGTGAACTTGCTCAGAACAACAGAACTGTGCATCCTGCACACACGGGCCATATCTAGTTCAACTCTGCTTAGGAAACTGACAAGAACAGTAGCTCCACTTCAGTCCAATACACTGTACATGCAGGGAACAGACGCCAGTGCTATTTGTCCTCTGTATGACAATGGTGGAGCGCAATAGTGACTCTTCTTAACAGAAAACACCTCTTGCACTTAGGACCAGAAACTGCATGGAGTCAACTTCATTTCTGACTGGGAAACAAACACTAGCTCGCCTTACAAGAAACACACTCTGCTTTTGAGAAAAGAGCACTCTTCTACTCTACTGTATTTCTATGTGGTCCCGAACAGTGAGCTTGCTCAGAACAAAAGAACTGTGCTTCCTACACACAGGGGCCATATCTAGTTCAACTCTGCTTAGGAAACTGACAAGAACAGTAGCTCCTCTTCAGTCCAATACACTGTACTTCCTGGGAACAGACGACGAGTGCTATTTGCACTGTGTATGGCAGCGCGGGAGCGCAAGAGTGACTTTCCTTCCCAGAA
The DNA here is from genome assembly GCF_949786415.1 of Peromyscus eremicus. Taxonomy (NCBI): domain Eukaryota; kingdom Metazoa; phylum Chordata; class Mammalia; order Rodentia; family Cricetidae; genus Peromyscus; species Peromyscus eremicus. The sequence goes on along the minus strand of NW_026736971.1, from coordinate 46,778 downwards.
AACAACTCTTGCTCATAAGACCAAAAACTGCATGTGATTCAACTCCATTTAGGACTGGGAAACAAACGCTAGCTCGCCTTACAAGAAACACACTCTGCTTTTGAGAAAAGAGCACTCTTCTACTCTACTGTGTTTCCTATAGGGCCAGAACAGTGAGCTTGCTCAGAACAAAAGACTGTGCTTCATACAAATACGGCCATATCTAGTTTCCAATTATGCTTAGGAAACTGAAAAAAACAGTAGATCCTCTTCAGTCCAATACAGTGTACATGCTGGAAACAGACGCCACTGTTATTTTTCCTGTAAATGACAATGGGAGCACAATAGTGACTCTTCTTACCAGAAAACACCTCTTGCTCTAAGGACAAGAACCTGCCATGTGATTCAACTCCATTTAGGGACTGGGAAACAAATGCTAGCTCGCTTTAAAGAAAACACACTCTGCTTTTGAGAAAAGAGCACTCTTCTACTCTACTGTGTTTCCTATGGGGTCTCGAACAGTGAGCTTGCTCAGAACAAAAGAACTGTGCATCCTACACACAGGGGCAATTATCTAGTTCAACTCTGCTTAGGAAACTGACAAGAACAGTAGCTCCTCTTCAGTCCAATACACTGTACTTGCTGGGAACAGACGCCAGTGCTATTTGCACTGTGTATGGCAATGCGAGCGCAATAATGACTTTCCTTACCAGAAAACAACTCTTGCTCATAGGACCAAAAACTGCATGTGATTCAACTCAATTTAGACTGGGAAACAAACGCTAGCTCGCCTTACAAGAAACACACTCGGAATTGAGAAAGGAGCACTCTTCTACTCTAATGTGTTTCCTATAGGGCCAAAACAGTGAGCATTCTCAGAACAAAAGAACTGTGCTTCCTACACACACCGGTCCATATCTAGTTAAACTCTGCTTAGGAAACTGACAAGAACAGTAGCTCCGCTTCAGTCCAATACACTGTACTTGCTGGGAAAAGACGCGAGTGCTATTTGCACTGTGTATGGCAATGGGAGGGCAAGAGTGACTTTCCTTACCAGAAAACAACTCTTGCTCATAGGACCAAATACTGCATGTGATTCAACTCCATTTAGGACTGGGAAACAAACGCTAGCTCGCCTTACAAGAAACACACTCTGCTTTTGAGAAAAGAGCACTCTTCTACTCTACTGTGTTTTTTATAGGGCCAAGAACAGTGAGCTTGTTCAGAACAAAAGAACTGTGCTTCATACAAATACGGCCATATCTAGTTCAATTATGCTTAGGAAACTGAAAAGAACAGGTAGATCCTCTTCAGTCCAAAACAGTGTACATGCTGGAAACAGACGCCACTGTTTTTTATCCTGTTGAATGACAATTCTTCTTACCAGAAAACAACTCTTGCTCTTAGGACAAGAACCTACATGTGATTCAACTCCATTTAGGACTGTGAAACAAATGCTAGCTCGCTTTACAAGAAACACACTCTGCTTTTGAGAAAAGAGCACTCTTCTACTCTACTGTGTTTCCTATGGGGTCTGAACAGTGAGCTTGCTCAGAACAAAAGAACTGTGCTTCCTACACACAGGGGCAATATCTAGTTCAACTCTGCTTACGAAACTGACAAGAACAGTAGCTCCGCTTCAGTCCAATACACTGTACATGCTGGGAGCAGACACCAGTGCTATTTGCCCTGTGTATGACAATGGGAGCACAATAGTGACTCTTCTTACCAGAAAACAACTCTTGCTCGTAGGACAAGAAACTGCATGTGATTCAACTCAATTTAGGACTGGGAAACAAACGCTAGCTCGCCTTACAAGAAACACACTCTGCTTTGAGAAAAGAGCACTCTTCTACTCTACTGTGTATCCTATGGGGTCCGAACAGTGAGCTTGCTCAGAACAACAGAACTGTGCTTCCTCCACACACGGGCCATATCTAGTTCAACTCTGCTTAGGATACTGACAAGAACAGTAGCTCCACTTCAGTCCAATACACTGTACGTGCAGGGAACAGACGCCAGTGCTATTTGTCCTCTGTATGACAATGGGAGCGCAATAGTGACTCTTCTTATCAGAAAACACCTCTTGCTCATAGGACCAGAAACTGCATGGGATTCAACTCCATTTCTGAATGGGAAACAAACACTAGCTCGCCTTACAAGAAACACACTCTGCTTTTGAGAAATGAGCACTCTTCTACTCTACTGTATTTCCTATGTGGTCCGAACAGTGAGCTTGCTCAGAACATTAGAACTGTGCTTCCTACACACAGGGGCCATATCTAGTGCAACTCTGCTTAGGAAACTGACAAGAACAGTAGCTCCTCTTCAGTCCAATACACTGTACTTGCTGGGAACAGACGCGAGTGCTATTTGCACTGTGTATGGCAAAGGGAATGCAAGAGTGACTTTCCTTACCAGAAAACAACTCTTGGTCTTAGGACCAAAAACTGCATGTGATTCATTCCATTTAGGACTGGGAAATAAACGCTAGCTCGCCTTACAAGAAACACACTCTGCTTTTAAGAAAAGAGCACTCTTCTACTCTACTGTGTTTCCTATAGGGCCAGAACAGTGAGCTTGCTCAGAACAAAAGAACTGTGCTTCATACAAATACGGCCATATCTAGTTCAATTATGCTTAGGAAACTGAAAAGAACAGTAGATCCTCTTCAGTCCAATACAGTGTACATGCTGGGAACATACTCCAGTGTTATTTGCCCTGTGAATGACAATGGGAGCACAATAGTGACTCTTCTTACCAGAAAACAACTCTTGCTCGTAGGACAAGAAACTGCATGTGATTCAACTCCATTTAGGACAGGGAAACAAATGCTAGCTCGCTTTACAAGAAACACACTCTGCTTTTGAGAAAAGAGCACTCTTCTACTCTACTGTGTTTCCTATGGGGTCCGAACAGTGATCTTGCTCAGAACAAAAGAACTGTGGTTCCTACTCACACGGGCCATATCTAGTTCAACTCTGCTTAGGAAACTGACAAGAACGGTAGCTCCTCCTCAGTCCAATACACTGTCCTAGCTGGGAACAGACGCGAGTGCTATTTATACTGTGTATGGCAATAGGAGCGCAATAGTGAGTTTTCTTATCAGAAAACAACACTTGCTGATAGGACCAGAAACTGCATGGGATTCAACTCCATTTAGGAATGGGAAACAAACACTAGCTCGCCGTACAAGAAACATACTCTGCTTTTGAGAAAAGAGCACTCTTCTACTCTACTGTGTTTCCTAGGGGGTCCGAACAGTGAGCTTGCTCAGAACAAAAGAACAGTGCTTCCTACAAACAGGGTCCATATCTAGTTCAACTCTGCTTAGAAACCTGACAAGAACAGTAGCTCCGCTTCAGTCCAATACACTGTACTTGCTGGGAACAGACGCGAGTGCTATTTGCACTGTGTATGGCAATGGGAGCGCAAGAGTGACTTTCCTTACCAGAAAACAACTCTTGCTCATAGGACCAAAAACTGCATGTGATTCAACTCCATTTAGGACTGGGAAACAAACGCTAGCTGGCCTTACAAGAAACACACTCTGCTTTTGAGAAAAGAGCACACTTCTACTCTACTGTGTTTTCTTTAGGGCCAGAACAGTGAGTTTGCTCAGAACAAAAGAACTGTGATTCCTACATATACCGCCATATCTAGTTCAATTCTGCTTAGGAAACTGACAAGAACAGTAGATCCTCTTCAGTCCAATACACTGTACATGCTGGGAACAGACGCCAGTGCTCTTTGCCCTGTGTATGACAATGGGAGCACAACAGTGACTCTTCTTACCAGAAAACTACTCTTGCTCGTAGGACAAGAAACTGCATGTGATTCAACTCCATTTAGGACTGGGAAACAAACGCTAGCTCGCCTTACAAGAAACACACTCTGCTTTTGAGAAAAGAGCACTCTTCTACTCTACTGTGTATCCTATGGGGTCCGAACAGTGAACTTGCTCAGAACAACAGAACTGTGCTTCCTGCACACACGGGCCATATCTAGTTCAACTCTGCTTAGGAAACTGACAAGAACAGTAGCTCCACTTCAGTCCAATACACTGTACATGCAGGGAACAGACGCCAGTGCTATTTGTCCTCTGTATGACAATGGGAGCGCAATAGTGACTCTTCTTATCAGAAAACACCTCTTGCACTTAGGACCAGAAACTGCATGGGAGTCAACTTCATTTCTGACTGGGAAACAAACACTAGCTCGCCTTACAAGAAACACACTCTGCTTTTGAGAAAAGAGCACTCTTCTACTCTACTGTATTTCCTATGTGGTCCGAACAGTGAGCTTGCTCAGAACAAAAGAACTGTGCTTCCTACACACAGGGGCCATATCTAGTTCAACTCTGCTTAGGAAACTGACAAGAACAGTAGCTCCTCTTCAGTCCAATACACTGTACTTCCTGGGAACAGACGCGAGTGCTATTTGCACTGTGTATGGCAGCGGGAGCGCAAGAGTGACTTTCCTTCCCAGAAAACAACTCTTGCTCATAAGACCAAAAACTGCATGTGATTCAACTCCATTTAGGACTGGGAAACAAACGCTAGCTCGCCTTACAAGAAACACACTCTGCTTTTGAGAAAAGAGCACTCTTCTACTCTACTGTGTTTCCTATAGGGCCAGAACAGTGAGCTTGCTCAGAACAAAAGAACTGTGCTTCATACAAATACGGCCATATCTAGTTCAATTATGCTTAGGAAACTGAAAAAAACAGTAGATCCTCTTCAGTCCAATACAGTGTACATGCTGGAAACAGACGCCACTGTTATTTTTCCTGTAAATGACAATGGGAGCACAATAGTGACTCTTCTTACCAGAAAACACCTCTTGCTCTAAGGACAAGAACCTGCATGTGATTCAACTCCATTTAGGACTGGGAAACAAATGCTAGCTCGCTTTAAAAGAAACACACTCTGCTTTTGAGAAAAGAGCACTCTTCTACTCTACTGTGTTTCCTATGGGGTCTGAACAGTGAGCTTGCTCAGAACAAAAGAACTGTGCATCCTACACACAGGGGCAATATCTAGTTCAACTCTGCTTAGGAAACTGACAAGAACAGTAGCTCCTCTTCAGTCCAATACACTGTACTTGCTGGGAACAGACGCCAGTGCTATTTGCACTGTGTATGGCAATGCGAGCGCAATAATGACTTTCCTTACCAGAAAACAACTCTTGCTCATAAGACCAAAAACTGCATGTGATTCAACTCCATTTAGGACTGGGAAACAAACGCTAGCTCGCCTTACAAGAAACACACTCTGCTTTTGAGAAAAGAGCACTCTTCTACTTTACTGTGTATCCTATGGGGTCCGAACAGTGAGCTTGCTCAGAACAAAAGAACTGTGCTTCCTCCACACACGGGCCATATCTAGTTCAACTCTGCTTAGGAAACTGAGAAGAACGGTAGCTCCTTTTCAGTCCAATACACTGTACTAGCTCGGAACAGTCGCGAGTGCTATTTGCACTGTGTATGGCAATAGGAGCGCAATAGTGACTTTTCTTATCGGAAAACACCTCTTGCTCATAGGACCAGAAACTGCATGGGATTCAACTCCATTTCTGACTGGAAACAAACACTAGTTCGCCTTACAAGAAACACACTCTGCTTTTGAGAAAAGAGCACTCTTCTACTCTTCTGTGTTTCCTATGTGGTCCGAACAGTGAGCTTGCTCAGAACAAAAGAATTGTGCTTCCTACACACAGGGGCCATATCTAGTTCAACTCTGCTTAGGAAACTGACAAGAACAGTAGCTCCGCTTCAGTCCAATACACTCTACTTGCTGGGAACAGATGCGAGTGCTATTTGCACTGTGTATGAAATGGGAGCGCAATAGTGACTTTCCTTACCAGAAAACAAATCTTGCTCATAGGACCAAAAACTGCATGTGATTCAACTCCATTTAGGACTGGGAAACAAACGCTAGCTCGCCTTTCAAGAAACACACTCTGCTTTTGAGAAAAGAGCACTCGTCTACTCTACTGTGTTTCCTATAGGGCCAGAACAGTGAGTTTGCTCAGAACAAAATAACTGTGCTTCCAACAAATACGGCCATATCTAGTTCAATTCTGCTTAGGAAACTGACAAGAACAGTAGATCCTCTTCAGTCCGATACACTGTACATGCTGGGAACAGACGCCAGTGCTATTTGCCCTGTGTATGACAATGGGAGCGCAATAGTGACTCTTCTTACCAGAAAACAACTCTTGCTCGTAGGACAAGAAAGTGCATGTGATTCAACTCCTTCTATGACTGGGAAACAAACACTAGCTCGCCTTACAAGAAACACACTCTGCTTTTGAGAAAAGAGCACTCTTCTTCTCTACTGTATTTCCTATGGTGTCCGAACAGCGAACTTGCTCAGAATAAAAGAACTGTGCTTCCTACACACACGGGCCATATCTAGTTCAACTCTGCTTAGGAAACTGACAAGAACAGTAGCTCCTCCTCAGTCGAATACAATGTCCTAGCTGGGAACAGACGCGAGTGCTATTTGTACTGTGTATGGCAATAGGAGCGCAATAGTGACTCTTCTTATCAGAAAACACCTCTTGCTCTTAGGACCAGAAACTGCATGGGAGTCAACTTCATTTCTGATTGGGAAACAAACACTAGCTCGCCTTACAAGAAACACACTCTGCTTTTGAGAAAAGAGCACTCTTCTACTCTACTGTATTTCCTATGTGGTCCGAAGAGTGAGCTTGCTCAGAATAAAAGAACTGTGCTTCCTACACACAGGGGCCATATCTAGTTCAACTCTGCTTAGGAAACTGACAAGAACAGTAGCTCCGCTTCAGTCCAATACACTGTACTTGCTGGGAACAGACGCCGAGTGCTATTTGCACTGTGTATGGCAGGGGAGCGCAAGAGTGACTTTCCTTCCCAGAAAACAACTCTTGCTCATAGGACCAAAAACTGCATGTGATTCAACTCCATTTAGGACTGGGAAACAAACGCTAGCTCGCCTTACATAAAACACACTCTGCTTTTGAGAAAAGAGCACTCTTCTACTCTACTGTGTTTCCTATAGGGCCAGAACAGTGAGCTTGCTCAGAACAAAAGAACTGTGCTTCATACAAATACGGCCATATCTAGTTCAATTATGCTTAGGAAACTGAAAAGAACAGTAGATCCTCTTCAGTCCAATACAGTGTACATGCTGGAAACAGACGCCACTGTTATTTATCCTGTAAATGACAATGGGAGCACAATAGTGACTCTTCTTACCAGAAAACAACTCTTGCTCTAAGGACAAGAACCTGCATGTGATTCAACTCCATTTAGGACTGGGAAACAAATGCTAGCTCGCTTTAAAAGAAACACACTCTGCTTTTGAGAAAAGAGCACTCTTCTACTCTACTGTGTTTCCTATGGGGTCTGAACAGTGAGCTTGCTCAGAACAACAGAACTGTGCTTCCTCCACCCACGAGGCATATCTAGTTCAACTCTGCTTAGGAAACTGACAAGAACAGTAGCTCCTCCTGAGTCGAATACACTGTCCTAGCTGGGAACAGACGCGAGTGCTACTTGTACTGTGTATGGCAATAGGAGCGAAATAGTGACTCTTCTTATCAGAAAACAACTCTTGCTGGTAGGACCAGAAACTGCATGGGATTCAACTCTATTTAGGACTGGGAAACAAACGATAGCTCGACTTACAAGAAACACACTCTGGATTGAGAAAGGAGCACTCTTCTACTCTAATGTGTTTCCTATAGGGCCGGAAAAAGTGAGCATTCTCAGAACCAAAAGAACTGTGCTTCCTACAAACACGGTCCATATCTAGTTAAACTCTGCTTAGGAAACTGACAAGAACAGTAGATCCTCTTCAATCCAGTACACTGTACATGCTGGGAACAGAATCCAGTGTGATTTGCCCTGTGTATGACAATGGGAGCGCAATAGTGACTCTTCTTACCAGAAAACAACTCTTGCTCGTAGGACAAGAAACTGCATGTGATTCAACTCCATTTAGGACTGGGAAACAAACGCTAGCTCGCCTTACAAGAAACACACTCTGCTTTTGAGAAAAGAGCACTCTTCTACTCTACTGTGTATCCTAGGAGGTCCGAAGAGTGAGCTTGCTCAGAACAACAGAACTGTGCTTCCTCCACACACGGGCCATATCTAGTTCAACTCTGCTTTGGAAACTGACAAGAACAGTAGCTCCACTTCAATCCAATACACTGTACATGTAGGGAACAGACGCAAGTGCTATTTGTCCTCTGTATGACAATGAGAGCACAATAGTGACTCTTCTTATCAGAAAACACCTCTTGCTCGTAGGACCAGAAACTGCATGGGATTCAACTCCATTTCTGACTGGGAAACAAACACTAGCTTGCCTTATAAGAAACATACTCTGCTTTTGAGAAAAGAGCACTCTTCTACTCTACGGTGTTTCATAATGGGCCAGAACAGTGAGCTTGCTCAGAACAAAAGAACTGTGCTTCCTACACACAGGGGCCATATCTAGTTCAACTCTGCTTAGGAAACTGACAAGAACAGTAGCTCCGCTTCAGTCCAATACACTGTACATGCTGGGAACAGACGCCAGTGCTATTTGCCCTGTGTATGACAATGGGAGCGCAATAGTGACTCTTCTTTCCAGAAAACAAATCTTGCTCGTAGGACAAGAAACTGCATGTGATTCAACTCCATTTAGGACTGGGAAACAAACGCTAGCTCGCCTTACAAGAAACACACTCTGCTTTTGAGAAAAGAGCACTCTTCTACTCTACTGTGTATCCTAGGAGGTCCGAAGAGTGAGCTTGCTCAGAACAACAGAACTGTGCTTCCTCCACACACGGGCCATATCTAGTTCAACTCTGCTTTGGAAACTGACAAGAACAGTAGCTCCACTTCAATCCAATACACTGTACATGTAGGGAACAGACGCCAGTGCTATTTGTCCTCTGTATGACAATGAGAGCACAATAGTGACTCTTCTTATCAGAAAACACCTCTTGCTCGTAGGACCAGAAACTGCATGGGATTCAACTCCATTTCTGACTGGGAAACAAACACTAGCTCGCCTTACAAGAAACACACTCTGCTTTTGAGAAAAGAGCACTCTTCTACTCTACTGTGTTTCCTACAGGGCCAGAACATTGAGCTTGCTCAGAACAAAAGAACTGTGCTTCCTACACACAGGGGCCATATCTAGTTCAACTCTGCTTCGGAAACTGACAAGAACAGTAGCTCCGCTTCAGTCCAATACACTGTACATGCTGGGAACAGACGCCAGTGCTATTTGCCCTGTGTATGACAATGGGAGCGCAATAGTGACTCTTCTTTCCAGAAAACAAATCTTGCTCGTAGGACCAGAAACTGTATGGGATTCAACTCCATTTAGGACTGGGAAATAAACGCTAGCTCGCCTAACAAGAAACACACTCTGCATTTGAGAAAAGAGCACTCTTCTACTCGACTGTGTATCCTATGGGGTCCGAACAGTGAGCTTGCTCAGAACAAAAGAACTGTGCTTCCTACATACAGGGGCCATATCTAGTTCAACTCTGCTTTGGAAACTGACAAGAACAGTAGCTCCACTTCAGTCCAATGCACTGTACATGCAGGGAACAGACGCCAGTGCTATTTGTCCTCTGTATGACAATGGGAGTGCAATAGTGACTCTTCTTATCAGAAAACACCTCTTGCTCGTAGGACCAGAAACTGCATGGGATTCAACTCCATTTCTGACTGGGAAACAAACGCTAGCTCGCCTTACAAGAAACACTCTGCTTTTGAGAAAAGAGCACTCTTCTACTCTACTGTATTTCCTATGTGGTCCGAACAGTGAGCTTGCTCAGAACAAAAGAACTGTGCTTCCTACACACACGGGCCATATCTAGTTCAACTCTGCTTAGGAAACTGACAAGAACAGTAGCTCTGCTTCAGTCCAATACACTGTGCTTTCTGGAAGAGACGCGAGTGCTATTTGCACTGTGTATTGCAATGGGAGCGCAAGAGTGACTTTCCTTACCAGAAAACAACTCTTGCTCATAGGACCATAAACTGCATGTGATTCAACTCCATTTAGGACTGGGAAACAAACGCTAGCTCGCCTTTGAAGAAACACACTCTGCTTTTGAGAAAAGAGCACTCTTCTACTCTACTGTGTTTCCTATAGGGCCAGAACAGTGAGCTTGCTCAGAACAACAGAACTGTGCTTCCTCCACACACGGGCCATATCTAGTTCAATTCTGCTTAGGAAACTGACAAGAACAGTAGATCCTCTTCAGTCCAACACACTGTACTTGCTGGGAACAGATGCGAGTGCTATTTGACTGTGTATGGCAATGGGAGCACAATAGTGACTTTACTTACCAGAAAACAACTCTTGTTGATAGGACCAGAAACTGCATGTGATTCAACTCCATTTAGGACTGGGAAACAAATGCTAGCTCGCCTTACAAGAAACACACTCTGCTTTTGAGAAAAGAGCACTCTTCTACTCTACTGTGTTTCCTATAGGGCCAGAACAGTGAGTTTGCTCAGAACAAAAGCACTGTGCTTCCTACAGATACGGCCATATCTAGTTCAATTATGCTTAGGAAACTTACAAGAACAGTAGATCCTCTTCAGTCCAATACACTGTACATGCTGGGAACTGACACCAGTGCTATTTGCCCTGTGTATGACAATGGGAGCGCAATAGTGACTCTTCTTACCAGAAAAAAACTCTTGCTCTTAGTACCAAAAACAGGATGTGATTCAACTCCACTTAGGTCTGGGAAACAAACGCTAGCTTGCCTTACATGAAACACACTCTGCTTTTGAGAAAAGAGCACTCTTCTACTCTACTGTGTTTCCTATGGGGTCCGAACAGTGAGCTTGCTCAGAACAGAAGAACTGTGCTTCCTCCACACACGGGCCATATCTAGTTCAACTCTGCTTAGGAAACTGACAAGAACGGTAGCTCCTTTTCAGTCCAATACACTGTACTAGCTCGGAACAGACGCGAGTGCTATTTGCACTGTGTATGGCAATAGGAGCGCAATAGTGACTTTTCTTATCGGAAAACACCTCTTGCTCATAGGACCAGAAACTGCATGGGATTCAACTCCATTTCTGACTGGAAACAAACACTAGTTCGCCTTACAAGAAACACACTCTGCTTTTGAGAAAAGAGCACTCTTCTACCCTACTGTGTTTCCTATGGGGTCTGAACAGTGAGCTTGCTCAGAACAAAAGAACTGTGCTTCCTACACACAGGGGCAATATCTAGTTCAACTCTGCTTAGGAAACTGACAAGAACAGTAGCTCCGCTTCAGTCCAATACACTGTACTTGCTGGGAACAGACGCCAGTGCTATTTGCACTGTGTATGGCAATGGGAATGCAAGAGTGACTTTCCTTACCAGAAAACAACTCTTGGTCTTAGGACCAAAAACTGCATGTGATTCATTCCATTTAGGACTGGGAAATAAACGCTAGCTCGCCTTACAAGAAACACACTCTGCTTTTGAGAAAAGAGCACTCTTCTACTCTACTGTGTTTCCTATAGGGCCAGAACAGTGAGCTTGCTCAGAACAAAAGAACTGTGCTTCATACAAATACGGCCATATCTAGTTCAATTATGCTTAGGAAACTGAAAAGAACAGTAGATCCTCTTCAGTCCAATACAGTGTACATGCTGGGAACATACTCCAGTGTTATTTGCCCTGTGAATGACAATGGGAGCACAATAGTGACTCTTCTTACCAGAAAACAACTCTTGCTCGTAGGACAAGAAACTGCATGTGATTCAACTCCATTTAGGACTGGGAAACAAATGCTAGCTCGCTTTACAAGAAACACACTCTGCTTTTGAGAAAAGAGCACTCTTCTACTCTACTGTGTTTCCTATGGGGTCCGAACAGTGAGCTTGCTCAGAACAAAAGAACTGTGCTTCCTACACACACGGGCCATATCTAGTTCAACTCTGCTTAGGAAACTGACAAGAACGGTAGCTCCTCCTCAGTCCAATACACTGTCCTAGCTGGGAACAGACGCAAGTGCTATTTGTACTGTGTATGGCAATAGGAGCGCAATAGTGAGTTTTCTTATCAGAAAACAACACTTGCTGATAGGACCAGAAACTGCATGGGATTCAACTCCATTTAGGAATGGGAAACAAACACTAGCTCGCCGTACAAGAAACATACTCTGCTTTTGAGAAAAGAGCACTCTTCTACTCTACTGTGTTTCCTAGGGGGTCCGAACAGTGAGCTTGCTCAGAACAAAAGAACAGTGCTTCCTACAAACAGGGTCCATATCTAGTTCAACTCTGCTTAGAAAACTGACAAGAACAGTAGCTCCGCTTCAGTCCAATACACTGTACTTGCTGGGAACAGACGCGAGTGCTATTTGCACTGTGTATGGCAATGGGAGCGCAAGAGTGACTTTCCTTACCAGAAAACAAATCTTGCTCATAGGACCAAAAACTGCATGTGATTCAACTCCATTTAGGACTGGGAAACAAACGCTAGCTCGCCTTTCAAGAAACACACTCTGCTTTTGAGAAAAGAGCACTCTTCTACTCTACTGTGTTTCCTATAGGGCCAGAACAGTGAGTTTGCTCAGAACAAAAGAACTGTGCTTCCAACAAATACGGCCATATCTAGTTCAATTCTGCTTAGGAAACTGACAAGAACAGTAGATCCTCTTCAGTCCGATACACTGTACATGCTGGGAACAGACGCCAGTGCTATTTGCCCTGTGTATGACAATGGGAGCGCAATAGTGACTCTTCTTACCAGAATACAACTCTTGCTCGTAGGACAAGAAAGTGCATGTGATTCAACTCCTTCTATGACTGGGAAACAAACACTAGCTCGCCTTACAAGAAACACACTCTGCTTTTGAGAAAAGAGCACTCTTCTACTCTACTGTGTTTCCTATGGGGTCTGAACAGTGAGCTTGCTCAGAACAAAAGAACTGTGCTTCCTACACACAGGGGCAATATCTAGTTCAACTCTGCTTAGGAAACTGACAAGAACAGTAGCTCCGCTTCAGTCCAATACACTGTACTTGCTGGGAACAGACGCCAGTGCTATTTGCACTGTGTATGGCAATGGGAGCGCAATAATGACTTTCCTTACCAGAAAACAACTCTTGCTCATAGGACCAAAAACTGCATGTGATTCAACTCCATTTAGGACTGGGAAACAAACGCTAGTTCGCCTTACAAGAAACACACTCTGCTTTTGAGAAAAGAGCACTCTTCTTCTCTACTGTTTTTCCTATAGGGCCAGAACAGTGAGTTTGCTCAGAACAAAAGAACTGTGATTCCTACAAATACGGCCATATCTAGTTCAATTCTGCTTAGGAAACTGACAAGAATAGTAGATCCTTTACAGTCCAATACACTGTACATGCTGGGAGCAGACGCCAGTGCTATTTGCCCTGTGTATGACAATGGGAGCACAATAGTGACTCTTCTTACCAGAAAACAACTCTTGCTCGTAGGACAAGAAACTGCATGTGATTCAACTCCATTTAGGACTGGGAAACAAACGCTAGCTCGCCTTACAAGAAACACACTAGCTTTGAGAAAAGAGCACTCTTCTACTCTACTGTGTATCCTATGGGGTACGAACAGTGAGCTTGCTCAGAACAACAGAACTGTGCTTCCTCCACACACGGGCCATATCTAGTTCAACTCTGCTTAGGAAACTGACAAGAACAGTAGTTCCACTTCAGTCCAATACGCTGTACGTGCAGGGAACAGACGCCAGTGCTATTTGTCCTCTGTATGACAATGGGAGCGCAATAGTGACTCTTCTTATCAGAAAACACCTCTTGCTCATAGTACCAGAAACTGCATGGGATTCAACTCCATTTCTGATTGGGAAACAAACACTAGCTCGCCTTACAAGAAACACACTCTGCTTTTGAGAAATGAGCACTCTTCTACTCTACTGTATTTCCTATGTGGTCCGAACAGTGAGCTTGCTCAGAACATTAGAACTGTGCTTCCTACACACAGGGGCCATATCTAGTTCAACTCTGCTTAGGAAACTGACATGAACAGTAGATCCTCTTCAGTCCAATACACTGTACATGCTGGGAACAGACGCCAGTGCTATTTGGCCTGTGTATGACAATGGGAGCACAATAGTGACTCTTCTTACCAGAAAACAACTCTTGCTCGTAGGACAAGAAACTGCATGTGATTCAACTCCATTTAGGATTGGGAAACAAACGCTAGCTCGCCTTACAAGAAACAAACTCTGCTTTTGAGAAAAGAGCACTCTTCTACTGTACTGTGTATCCTATGGGGACAGAACAGTGAGCTTGCTCAGAACAACAGAACTGTGCTTCCTCCACCCACGAGCCATATCTAGTTCAACTCTGCTTAGGAAACTGACAAGAACGGTAGCTCCTCTTCAGTCCAATACACTGTATTAGCTGGGAACAGACGCGAGTGCTATTTGCACTGTGTATGGCAATAGGAGCGCAATAGTGACTTTTCTTATCGGAAAACACCTCTTGCTCATAGGACCAGAAACTGCATGGGATTCAACTCCATTTCTGACTGGAAACAAACACTAGTTCGCCTTACAAGAAACACACTCTGCTTTTGAGAAAAGAGCACTCTTCTACTCTTCTGTGTTTCCTATGTGGTCCGAACAGTGAGCTTGCTCAGAACAAAAGAACTGTGCTTCCTACACACACGGGCCATATCTAGTTCAACTCTGCTTAGGAAACTGACAAGAACGGTAGCTCCTCCTCAGTCGAATACACTGTCCTAGCTGGGAACAGACGCGAGTGCTATTTGTACTGTGTATGGCAATAGGAGCGCAATAGTGACTCTTCTTATCAGAAAACAACTCTTGCTGGTAGGACCAGAAACTGCATGGGATTCAACTCTATTTAGGACTGGGAAACAAACGATAGCTCGACATACAAGAAACACACTCGGAATAGAGAAAGGAGCACTCTTCTACTCTAATGTGTTTCCTATAGAGCCAGAACAGTGAGCATTCTCAGAACAAAAGAACTGTGCTTCCTACACACACGGTCCATATCTAGTTAAACTCTGCTTAGGAAACTGACAAGAACAGTAGCTCCGCTTCAGTCCAATACACTGTACTTGCTGGGAAAAGACGCGAGTGCTATTTGCACTGTGTATGGCAAAGGGAGCACAATAGTGACTTTCCTTACCAGAAAACAGCTCTTGCTCATAGGACCAAAAACTGCATGTGATTCAACTCCATTTAGGACTGGGAAACAAACGCTAGCTCGCCTTACAAGAAACACACTCTGCTTTTGAGAAAAGAGCACTCTTCTACTCTACTGTGTTTCTTATAGGGCCAGAACAGTGAGCTTGTTCAGAACAAAAGAACTGTGCTTCATACAAATACGGCCATATCTAGTTCAATTATGCTTAGGAAACTGAAAATAACAGAAGATCCTCTTCAGTCCAATACAGTGTACATGCTGGGAACAGACGCCAGTGTTATTTGCCCTGTGAATGACAATGGGAGCACAATAGTGACTCTTCTTACCAGAAAACAACTCTTCTTCTTAGGACAAGAAACTGCATGTGATTCAACTCCATTTAGGACTGGGAAACAAACGCTAGCTCGCTTTACAAGAAACACACTCTGCTTTTGAGAAAAGAGCACTCTTCTACTCTACTGTGTTTCCTATGGGGTCTGAACAGTGAGCTTTCTCAGAACAAAAGAACTGTGCTTCCTACACACAGGGGCAATATCTAGTTCAACTCTGCTTAGGAAACTGACAAGAACAGTAGCTCTGCTTCAGTCCAATACATGGACTTGCTGGGAACAGACGCCAGTGCTATTTGCACTGTGTATGGCAATGCGAGCGCAATAATGACTTTCCTTACCAGAAAACAACTCTTGCTCATAGGACCAAAAACTGCATGTGATTCAACTCCATTTAGGACTGGGAAACGAACGCTAGCTCGCCTTACAAGAAACACACTCTGCTTTTGAGAAAAGAGCACTCTTCTACTCTTCTGTGTTTCCTATGTGGTCCGAACTGTGAGCTTGCTCAGAATAAAAGAACTGTGCTTCCTACACACAGGGGCCATATCTAGTTTAACTCTGCTTAGGAAACTGACAAGAACAGTAGATCTGCTTCAGTCCAATACACTGTACTTGCTGGGAACAGATGCGAGTGCTATTTGCACTGTGTATGGAAATGGGAGCACAATAGTGACTTTCCTTACCAGAAAACAAATCTTGTTCATAGGACCAAAAACTGCATGTGATTCTACTCCATTTAGAACTGGGAAACAAACGCTAGCTCGCCTTTCAAGAAACGCACTATGCTTTTGAGAAAAGAGCACTCTTCTACTCTACTGTGTTTCCTATAGGGCCAGAACAGTGAGTTTGCTGAGAACAAAAGAACTGTGCTTCCAACAAATACGGCCATATCTAGTTGAACTCTGCTTAGGAAACTGACATGAACAGTAGATCCTCTTCAGTCCAATACACTGTACATGCTGGGAACAGACGCCAGTGCTATTTGGCCTGTGTATGACAATGGGAGCACAATAGTGACTCTTCTTACCAGAAAACAACTCTTGCTCGTAGGACAAGAAACTGCATGTGATTCAACTCCATTTAGGATTGGGAAACAAACGCTAGCTCGCCTTACAAGAAACAAACTGTGCTTTTGAGAAAAGAGCACTCTTCTACTGTACTGTGTATCCTATGGGGACAGAACAGTGAGCTTGCTCAGAACAACAGAACTGTGCTTCCTCCACCCACGAGCCATATCTAGTTCAACTCTGCTTAGGAAACTGACAAGAACGGTAGCTCCTCCTGAGTCGAATACACTGTCCTAGCTGGGAACAGACGCGAGTGCTACTTGTACTGTGTATGGCAATAGGAGCGAAATAGTGACTCTTCTTATCAGAAAACAACTCTTGCTGGTAGGACCAGAAACTGCATGGGATTCAACTCTATTTATGACTGGGAAACAAACGATAGCTCGACTTACAAGAAACACACTCTGGATTGAGAAAGGAGCACTCTTCTACTCTAATGTGTTTCCTATAGGGCCGGAAAACTGAGCATTCTCAGAACAAAAGAACTGTGCTTCCTACACACACGGTCCATATCTAGTTAAACTCTGCTTAGGAAACTGACAAGAACAGTAGATCCTCTTCAATCCAATACACTGTACATGCTGGGAACAGAATCCAGTGTGATTTGACCTGTGTATGACAATGGGAGCGCAATAGTGACTCTTCTTACCAGAAAACAACTCTTGCTCGTAGGACAAGAAACTGCATGTGATTCAACTCCATTTAGGACTGGGAAACAAACGCTAGCTCGCCTTACAAGAAACACACTCTGCTTTTGAGAAAAGAGCACTCTTCTACTCTACTGTGTATCCTAGGAGGTCCGAAGAGTGAGCTTGCTCAGAACAACAGAACTGTGCTTCCTCCACACACGGGCCATATCTAGTTCAACTCTGCTTTGGAAACTGACAAGAACAGTAGCTCCACTTCAATCCAATACACTGTACATGTAGGGAACAGACGCAAGTGCTATTTGTCCTCTGTATGACAATGAGAGCACAATAGTGACTCTTCTTATCAGAAAACACCTCTTGCTCGTAGGACCAGAAACTGCATGGGATTCAACTCCATTTCTGACTGGGAAACAAACACTAGCTTGCCTTATAAGAAACATACTCTGCTTTTGAGAAAAGAGCACTCTTCTACTCTACGGTGTTTCCTAATGGGCCAGAACAGTGAGCTTGCTCAGAACAAAAGAACTGTGCTTCCTACACACAGGGGCCATATCTAGTTCAACTCTGCTTAGGAAACTGACAAGAACAGTAGCTCCGCTTCAGTCCAATACACTGTACATGCTGGGAACAGACGCCAGTGCTATTTGCCCTGTGTATGACAATGGGAGCGCAATAGTGACTCTTCTTTCCAGAAAACAAATCTTGCTCGTAGGACAAGAAACTGCATGTGATTCAACTCCATTTAGGACTGGGAAACAAACGCTAGCTCGCCTTACAAGAAACACACTCTGCTTTTGAGAAAAGAGCACTCTTCTACTCTACTGTGTATCCTAGGAGGTCCGAAGAGTGAGCTTGCTCAGAACAACAGAACTGTGCTTCCTCCACACACGGGCCATATCTAGTTCAACTCTGCTTTGGAAACTGACAAGAACAGTAGCTCCACTTCAATCCAATACACTGTACATGTGGGGAACAGACGCCAGTGCTATTTGTCCTCTGTATGACAATGAGAGCACAATAGTGACTCTTCTTATCAGAAAACACCTCTTGCTTGTAGGACCAGAAACTGCATGGGATTCAACTCCATTTCTGACTGGGAAACAAACACTAGCTCGCCTTACAAGAAACACACTCTGCTTTTGAGAAAAGAGCACTCTTCTACTCTACTGTGTTTCCTATAGGGCCAGAACATTGAGCTTGCTCAGAACAAAAGAACTGTGCTTCCTACACACAGGGGCCATATCTAGTTCAACTCTGCTTCGGAAACTGACAAGAACAGTAGCTCCGCTTCAGTCCAATACACTGTACATGCTGGGAACAGACGCCAGTGCTATTTGCCCTGTGTATGACAATGGGAGCGCAATAGTGACTCTTCTTTCCAGAAAACAAATCTTGCTCGTAGGACCAGAAACTGTATGGGATTCAACTCCATTTAGGACTGGGAAATAAACGCTAGCTCGCCTAACAAGAAACACACTCTGCTTTTGAGAAAAGAGCACTCTTCTACTCGACTGTGTATCCTATGGGGTCCGAACAGTGAGCTTGCTCAGAACAAAAGAACTGTGCTTCCTACATACAGGGGCCATATCTAGTTCAACTCTGCTTTGGAAACTGACAAGAACAGTAGCTCCACTTCAGTCCAATGCACTGTACATGCAGGGAACAGACGCCAGTGCTATTTGTCCTCTGTATGACAATGGGAGTGCAATAGTGACTCTTCTTATCAGAAAACACCTCTTGCTCGTAGGACCAGAAACTGCATGGGATTCAACTCCATTTCTGACTGGGAAACAAACGCTAGCTCGCCTTACAAGAAACACTCTGCTTTTGAGAAAAGAGCACTCTTCTACTCTACTGTATTTCCTATGTGGTCCGAACAGTGAGCTTGCTCAGAACAAAAGAACTGTGCTTCCTACACACAGTGGCCATATCTTGTTCAACTCTGCTTAGGAAACTGACAAGAACAGTAGCTCTGCTTCAGTCCAATACACTGTGCTTTCTGGGAAGAGACGCGAGTGCTATTTGCACTGTGTATTGCAATGGGAGCGCAAGAGTGACTTTCCTTACCAGAAAACAACTCTTGCTCATAGGACCATAAACTGCATGTGATTCAACTCCATTTAGGACTGGGAAACAAACGCTAGCTCGCCTTTGAAGAAACACACTCTGCTTTTGAGAAAAGAGCACTCTTCTACTCTACTGTGTTTCCTATAGGGCCAGAACAGTGAGCTTGCTCAGAACAACAGAACTTTGCTTCCTCCACACACGGGCCATATCTAGTTCAATTCTGCTTAGGAAACTGACAAGAACAGTAGATCCTCTTCAGTCCAATACACTGTACTTGCTGGGAACAGATGCGAGTGCTATTTGGACTGTGTATGGCAATGGGAGCGCAATAGTGACTTTACTTACCAGAAAACAACTCCTGTTGATAGGACCAGAAACTGCATGTGATTCAACTCCATTTAGGACTGGGAAACAAATGCTAGCTCGCCTTACAAGAAACACACTCTGCTTTTGAGAAAAGAGCACTCTTCTACTCTACTGTGTTTCCTATGGGGTCTGAACAGTGAGCTTTCTCAGAACAAAAGAACTGTGCTTCCTACACACAGGGGCAATATCTAGTTCAACTCTGCTTAGGAAACTGACAAGAACAGTAGCTCTGCTTCAGTCCAATACATGGACTTGCTGGGAACAGACGCCAGTGCTATTTGCACTGTGTATGGCAATGCGAGCGCAATAATGACTTTCCTTACCAGAAAACAACTCTTGCTCATAGGACCAAAAACTGCATGTGATTCAACTCCATTTAGGACTGGGAAACGAACGCTAGCTCGCCTTACAAGAAACACACTCTGCTTTTGAGAAAAGAGCACTCTTCTACTCTTCTGTGTTTCCTATGTGGTCCGAACTGTGAGCTTGCTCAGAATAAAAGAACTGTGCTTCCTACACACAGGGGCCATATCTAGTTTAACTCTGCTTAGGAAACTGACAAGAACAGTAGATCTGCTTCAGTCCAATACACTGTACTTGCTGGGAACAGATGCGAGTGCTATTTGCACTGTGTATGGAAATGGGAGCACAATAGTGACTTTCCTTACCAGAAAACAAATCTTGTTCATAGGACCAAAAACTGCATGTGATTCTACTCCATTTAGAACTGGGAAACAAACGCTAGCTCGCCTTTCAAGAAACGCACTATGCTTTTGAGAAAAGAGCACTCTTCTACTCTACTGTGTTTCCTATAGGGCCAGAACAGTGAGTTTGCTGAGAACAAAAGAACTGTGCTTCCAACAAATACGGCCATATCTAGTTGAACTCTGCTTAGGAAACTGACATGAACAGTAGATCCTCTTCAGTCCAATACACTGTACATGCTGGGAACAGACGCCAGTGCTATTTGGCCTGTGTATGACAATGGGAGCACAATAGTGACTCTTCTTACCAGAAAACAACTCTTGCTCGTAGGACAAGAAACTGCATGTGATTCAACTCCATTTAGGATTGGGAAACAAACGCTAGCTCGCCTTACAAGAAACAAACTGTGCTTTTGAGAAAAGAGCACTCTTCTACTGTACTGTGTATCCTACGGGACAGAACAGTGAGCTTGCTCAGAACAACAGAACTGTGCTTCCTCCACCCACGAGCCATATCTAGTTCAACTCTGCTTAGGAAACTGACAAGAACGGTAGCTCCTCCTGAGTCGAATACACTGTCCTAGCTGGGAACAGACGCGAGTGCTACTTGTACTGTGTATGGCAATAGGAGCGAAATAGTGACTCTTCTTATCAGAAAACAACTCTTGCTGGTAGGACCAGAAACTGCATGGGATTCAACTCTATTTATGACTGGGAAACAAACGATAGCTCGACTTACAAGAAACACACTCTGGATTGAGAAAGGAGCACTCTTCTACTCTAATGTGTTTCCTATAGGGCCGGAAAAGTGAGCATTCTCAGAACAAAAGAACTGTGCTTCCTACACACACGGTCCATATCTAGTTAAACTCTGCTTAGGAACTGACAAGAACAGTAGATCCTCTTCAATCCAATACACTGTACATGCTGGGAACAGAATCCAGTGTGATTTGACCTGTGTATGACAATGGGAGCGCAATAGTGACTCTTCTTACCAGAAAACAACTCTTGCTCGTAGGACAAGAAACTGCATGTGATTCAACTCCATTTAGGACTGGGAAACAAACGCTAGCTCGCCTTACAAGAAACACACTCTGCTTTTGAGAAAAGAGCACTCTTCTACTCTACTGTGTATCCTAGGAGGTCCGAAGAGTGAGCTTGCTCAGAACAACAGAACTGTGCTTCCTCCACACACGGGCCATATCTAGTTCAACTCTGCTTTGGAAACTGACAAGAACAGTAGCTCCACTTCAATCCAATACACTGTACATGTAGGGAACAGACGCAAGTGCTATTTGTCCTCTGTATGACAATGAGAGCACAATAGTGACTCTTCTTATCAGAAAACACCTCTTGCTCGTAGGACCAGAAACTGCATGGGATTCAACTCCATTTCTGACTGGGAAACAAACACTAGCTTGCCTTATAAGAAACATACTCTGCTTTTGAGAAAAGAGCACTCTTCTACTCTACGGTGTTTCCTAATGGGCCAGAACAGTGAGCTTGCTCAGAACAAAAGAACTGTGCTTCCTACACACAGGGGCCATATCTAGTTCAACTCTGCTTAGGAAACTGACAAGAACAGTAGCTCCGCTTCAGTCCAATACACTGTACATGCTGGGAACAGACGCCAGTGCTATTTGCCCTGTGTATGACAATGGGAGCGCAATAGTGACTCTTCTTTCCAGAAAACAAATCTTGCTCGTAGGACAAGAAACTGCATGTGATTCAACTCCATTTAGAACTGGGAAACAAACGCTAGCTCGCCTTACAAGAAACACACTCTGCTTTTGAGAAAAGAGCACTCTTCTACTCTACTGTGTATCCTAGGAGGTCCGAAGAGTGAGCTTGCTCAGAACAACAGAACTGTGCTTCCTCCACACACGGGCCATATCTAGTTCAACTCTGCTTTGGAAACTGACAAGAACAGTAGCTCCACTTCAATCCAATACACTGTACATGTGGGGAACAGACGCCAGTGCTATTTGTCCTCTGTATGACAATGAGAGCACAATAGTGACTCTTCTTATCAGAAAACACCTCTTGCTTGTAGGACCAGAAACTGCATGGGATTCAACTCCATTTCTGACTGGGAAACAAACACTAGCTCGCCTTACAAGAAACACACTCTGCTTTTGAGAAAAGAGCACTCTTCTACTCTACTGTGTTTCCTATAGGGCCAGAACATTGAGCTTGCTCAGAACAAAAGAACTGTGCTTCCTACACACAGGGGCCATATCTAGTTCAACTCTGCTTCGGAAACTGACAAGAACAGTAGCTCCGCTTCAGTCCAATACACTGTACATGCTGGGAACAGACGCCAGTGCTATTTGCCCTGTGTATGACAATGGGAGCGCAATAGTGACTCTTCTTTCCAGAAAACAAATCTTGCTCGTAGGACCAGAAACTGTATGGGATTCAACTCCATTTAGGACTGGGAAATAAACGCTAGCTCGCCTAACAAGAAACACACTCTGCTTTTGAGAAAAGAGCACTCTTCTACTCGACTGTGTATCCTATGGGGTCCGAACAGTGAGCTTGCTCAGAACAAAAGAACTGTGCTTCCTACATACAGGGGCCATATCTAGTTCAACTCTGCTTTGGAAACTGACAAGAACAGTAGCTCCACTTCAGTCCAATGCACTGTACATGCAGGGAACAGACGCCAGTGCTATTTGTCCTCTGTATGACAATGGGAGTGCAATAGTGACTCTTCTTATCAGAAAACACCTCTTGCTCGTAGGACCAGAAACTGCATGGGATTCAACTCCATTTCTGACTGGGAAACAAACGCTAGCTCACCTTACAAGAAACACTCTGCTTTTGAGAAAAGAGCACTCTTCTACTCTACTGTATTTCCTATGTGGTCCGAACAGTGAGCTTGCTCAGAACAAAAGAACTGTGCTTCCTACACACAGTGGCCATATCTTGTTCAACTCTGCTTAGGAAACTGACAAGAACAGTAGCTCTGCTTCAGTCCAATACACTGTGCTTTCTGGGAAGAGACGCGAGTGCTATTTGCACTGTGTATTGCAATGGGAGCGCAAGAGTGACTTTCCTTACCAGAAAACAACTCTTGCTCATAGGACCATAAACTGCATGTGATTCAACTCCATTTAGGACTGGGAAACAAACGCTAGCTCGCCTTTGAAGAAACACACTCTGCTTTTGAGAAAAGAGCACTCTTCTACTCTACTGTGTTTCCTATAGGGCCAGAACAGTGAGCTTGCTCAGAACAACAGAACTGTGCTTCCTCCACACACGGGCCATATCTAGTTCAATTCTGCTTAGGAAACTGACAAGAACAGTAGATCCTCTTCAGTCCAATACACTGTACTTGCTGGGAACAGATGCGAGTGCTATTTGGACTGTGTATGGCAATGGGAGCGCAATAGTGACTTTACTTACCAGAAAACAACTCCTGTTGATAGGACCAGAAACTGCATGTGATTCAACTCCATTTAGGACTGGGAAACAAATGCTAGCTCGCCTTACAAGAAACACACTCTGCTTTTGAGAAAAGAGCACTCTTCTACTCTACTGTGTTTCCTATAGGGCCAGAACAGTGAGTTTGCTCAGAACAAAAGCACTGTGCTTCCTACAGATACGGCCATATCTAGTTCAATTATGCTTAGGAAACTTACAAGAACAGTAGATCCTCTTCAGTCCAATACACTGTACATGCTGGGAACTGACACCAGTGCTATTTGCCCTGTGTATGACAATGGGAGCGCAATAGTGACTCTTCTTAAGAGAAAACAACTCTTGCTCTTAGTACCAAAAACAGGATGTGATTCAACTCCACTTAGGTCTGGGAAACAAACGCTAGCTTGCCTTACATGAAACACACTCTGCTTTTGAGAAAAGAGCACTCTTCTACTGTACTGTGTTTCCTATGGGGTCCGAACAGTGAGCTTGCTCAGAACAGAAGAACTGTGCTTCCTCCACACACGGGCCATATCTAGTTCAACTCTGCTTAGGAAACTGACAAGAACGGTAGCTCCTTTTCAGTCCAATACACTGTACTAGCTCGGAACAGACGCGAGTGCTATTTGCACTGTGTATGGCAATGGGAATGCAAGAGTGACTTTCCTTACCAGAAAACAACTCTTGGTCTTAGGACCAAAAACTGCATGTGATTCATTCCATTTAGGACTGGGAAATAAACGCTAGCTCGCCTTACAAGAAACACACTCTGCATTTGAGAAAAGAGCACTCTTCTACTCTACTGTGTTTCCTATAGGGCCAGAACAGTGAGCTTGCTCAGAACAAAAGAACTGTGCTTCATACAAATACGGCCATATCTAGTTCAATTATGCTTAGGAAACTGAAAAGAACAGTAGATCCTCTTCAGTCCAATACAGTGTACATGCTGGGAACATACTCCAGTGTTATTTGCCCTGTGAATGACAATGGGAGCACAATAGTGACTCTTCTTACCAGAAAACAACTCTTGCTCGTAGGACAAGAAACTGCATGTGATTCAACTCCATTTAGGACTGGGAAACAAATGCTAGCTCGCTTTAAAAGAAACACACTCTGCTTTTGAGAAAAGAGCACTCTTCTACTCTACTGTGTTTCCTATGGGGTCCGAACAGTGAGCTTGCTCAGAACAAAAGAACTGTGCTTCCTACACACACGGGCCATATTTAGTTCA
This sequence comes from Peromyscus eremicus, assembly GCF_949786415.1. Lineage (NCBI taxonomy): Eukaryota > Metazoa > Chordata > Mammalia > Rodentia > Cricetidae > Peromyscus > Peromyscus eremicus. The sequence goes on along the minus strand of NW_026736971.1, from coordinate 21,776 downwards.
ACTCTGCTTAGGAAACTGACAAAAACGGTAGCTCCTCCTCAGTCCAATACACTGTCCTAGCTGGGAACAGACGCGAGTGCTATTTGTACTGTGTATGGCAATAGGAGCGCAATAGTGAGTTTTCTTATCAGAAAACAACACTTGCTGATAGGACCAGAAACTGCATGGGATTCAACTCCATTTAGGAATGGGAAACAAACACTAGCTCGCCGTACAAGAAACATACTCTGCTTTTGAGAAAAGAGCACTCTTCTACTCTACTGTGTTTCCTAGGGGGTCCGAACAGTGATCTTGCTCAGAACAAAAGAACAGTGCTTCCTACAAACAGGGTCCATATCTAGTTCAACTCTGCTTAGAAAACTGACAAGAACAGTAGCTCCGCTTCAGTCCAATACACTGTACTTGCTGGGAACAGACACGAGTGCTATTTGCACTGTGTATGGCAAAGGGAGCGCAAGAGTGACTTTCCTTACCAGAAAACAACTCTTGCTCATAGGACCAAAAACCGCATGTGATTCAACTCCATTTAGGACTGGGAAACAAACGCTAGCTCGCCTTTCAAGAAACACACTCTGCTTTTGAGAAAAGAGCACTCTTCTACTCTACTGTGTTACCTATAGGGCCAGAACAGTGAGTTTGCTCAGAACAAAAGAACTGTGCTTCCAACAAATACGGCCATATCTAGTTCAATTCTGCTTAGGAAACTGACAAGAACAGTAGATCCTCTTCAGTCCGATACACTGTACATGCTGGGAACAGACGCCAGTGCTATTTGCCCTGTGTATGACAATGGGAGCGCAATAGTGACTCTTCTTACCAGAAAACAACTCTTCTTCTTAGGACAAGAAACTGCATGTGATTCAACTCCTTCTATGACTGGGAAACAAACACTAGCTCGCCTTACAAGAAACACACTCTGCTTTTGAGAAAAGAGCACTCTTCTACTCTACTGTGTTTCCTATGGGGTCTGAACAGTGAGCTTGCTCAGAAAAAAAGAACTGTGCTTCCTACACACAGGGGCAATATCTAGTTCAACTCTGCTTAGGAAACTGACAAGAACAGTAGCTCCGCTTCATTCCAATACACTGTACTTGCTGGGAACAGACGCCAGTGCTTTTTGCACTGTGTATGGCAATGGGAGCGCAATAATGACTTTCCTTACCAGAAAACAACTCTTGCTCATAGGACCAAAAACTGCATGTGATTCAACTCCATTTAGGACTGGGAAACAAACGCTAGCTCGCCTTACAAGAAACACACTCTGCTTTTGAGAAAAGAGCACTCTTCTACTCTACTGTTTTTCCTATAGGGCCAGAACAGTGAGTTTGCTCAGAACAAAAGAACTGTGATTCCTACAAATACGGCCATATCTAGTTCAATTCTGCTTAGGAAACTGACAAGAATAGTAGATCCTTTACAGTCCAATACACTGTACATGCTGGGAGCAGACGCCAGTGCTATTTGCCCTGTGTATGACAATGGGAGCACAATAGTGACTCTTCTTACCAGAAAACAACTCTTGCTCGTAGGACAAGAAAATGCATGTGATTCATCTCCATTTAGGACTGGGAAACAAACGCTAGCTCGCCTTACAAGAAACACACTAGATTTGAGAAAAGAGCACTCTTCTACTCTACTGTGTATCCTATGGGGTACGAACAGTGAGCTTGCTCAGAACAACAGAACTGTGCTTCCTCCACACACGGGCCATATCTAGTTCAACTCTGCTTAGGATACTGACAAGAACAGTAGCTCCACTTCAGTCCAATACACTGTACGTGCAGGAAACAGACGCCAGTGCTATTTGTCCTCTGTATGACAATGGGAGCGCAATAGTGACTCTTCTTATCAGAAAACACCTCTTGCTCATAGGACCAGAAACTGCATGGGATTCAACTCCATTTCTGAATGGGAAACAAACACTAGCTCGCCTTACAAGAAACACACTCTGCTTTTGAGAAATGAGCACTCTTCTACTCTACTGTATTTCCTATGTGGTCCGAACAGTGAGCTTGCTCAGAACATTAGAACTGTGCTTCCTACACACAGGGGCCATATCTAGTTCAACTCTGCTTAGGAAACTGACAAGAACAGTAGCTCCTCTTCAGTCCAATACACTGTACTTCCTGGGAACAGACGCGAGTGCTATTTGCACTGTGTATGGCAATGGGAATGCAAGAGTGACTTTCCTTACCAGAAAACAACTCTTGGTCTTAGGACCAAAAACTGCATGTGATTCATTCCATTTAGGACTGGGAAATAAACGCTAGCTCGCCTTACAAGAAACACACTCTGCTTTTGAGAAAAGAGCACTCTTCTACTCTACTGTGTTTCCTATTGGGCCAGAACAGTGAGCTTGCTCAGAACAAAAGAACTGTGCTTCATACAAATACGGCCATTTCTAGTTCAATTATGCTTAGGAAACTGAAAAGAACAGTAGATCCTCTTCAGTCCAATACAGTGTACATGCTGGGAACATACTCCAGTGTTATTTGCCCTGTGAATGACAATGGGAGCACAATAGTGACTCTTCTTACCAGAAAACAACTCTTGCTCGTAGGACAAGAAACTGCATGTGATTCAACTCCATTTAGGACTGGGAAACAAATGCTAGCTCGCTTTACAAGAAACACACTCTGCTTTTGAGAAAAGAGCACTCTTCTACTCTACTGTGTTTCCTATGGGGTCCGAACAGTGAGCTTGCTCAGAACAAAAGAACTGTGCTTCCTACACACACGGGCCATATCTAGTTCAACTCTGCTTAGGAAACTGACAAGAACGGTAGCTCCTCCTCAGTCCAATACACTGTCCTAGCTGGGAACAGACGCGAGTGCTATTTGTACTGTGTATGGCAATAGGAGCGCAATAGTGAGTTTTCTTATCAGAAAACAACACTTGCTGATAGGACCAGAAACTGCATGGGATTCAACCCCATTTAGGAATGGGAAACAAACACTAGCTCGCCGTACAAGAAACATAATCTGCTTTTGAGAAAAGAGCACTCTTCTACTCTACTGTGTTTCCTACGGGGTCCGAACAGTGAGCTTGCTCAGAACAAAAGAACAGTGCTTCCTACAAACAGGGTCCATATCTAGTTCAACTCTGCTTAGAAACCTGACAAGAACAGTAGCTCCGCTTCAGTCCAATACACTGTACTTGCTGGGAACAGACGCGAGTGCTATTTGCACTGTGTATGGCAATGGGAGCGCAAGAGTGACTTTCCTTACCAGAAAACAACTCTTGCTCATAGGACCAAAAACTGCATGTGATTCAACTCCATTTAGGACTTGGAAACAAACGCTAGCTGGCCTTACAAGAAACACACTCTGCTTTTGAGAAAAGAGCACACTTCTACTCTACTGTGTTTTCTTTAGGGCCAGAACAGTGAGTTTGCTCAGAACAAAAGAACTGTGATTCCTACAAATACGGCCATATCTAGTTCAATTCTGCTTAGGAAACTGACAAGAACAGTAGATCCTCTTCAGTCCAATACACTGTACATGCTGGGAACAGACGCCAGTGCTCTTTGCCCTGTGGATGACAATGGGAGCACAACAGTGACTCTTCTTACCAGAAAACTACTCTTGCTCGTAGGACAAGAAACTGCATGTGATTCAACTCCATTTAGGACTGGGAAACAAACGCTAGCTCGCCTTACAAGAAACACACTCTGCTTTTGAGAAAAGAGCACTCTTCTACTCTACTGCGTATCCTATGGGGTCCGAACAGTGAGCTTGCTCAGAACAACAGAACTGTGCTTCCTGCACACACGGGCCATATCTAGTTCAACTCTGCTTAGGAAACTGACAAGAACAGTAGCTCCACTTCCGTCCAATACACTGTACATGCAGGGAACAGACGCCAGTGCTATTTGTCCTCTGTATGACAATGGGAGCGCAATAGTGACTCTTCTTATCAGAAAACACCTCTTGCTCTTAGGACCAGAAACTGCATGGGAGTCAACTTCATTTCTGAGGGGAAACAAACACTAGCTCGCCTTACAAGAAACACACTCTGCTTTTGAGAAAAGAGCACTCTTCTACTCTACTGTATTTCCTATGTGGTCTGAACAGTGAGCTTGCTCAGAACAAAAGAACTGTGCTTCCTACACACAGGGGCCATATCTAGTTCAACTCTGCTTAGGAAACTGACAAGAACAGTAGCTCCGCTTCAGTCCAATACACTGTACTTGCTGGGAACAGACACGAGTGCTATTTGCACTGTGTATGGCAGCGGGAGCGCAAGAGTGACTTTCCTTCCCAGAAAACAACTCTTGCTCATAGGACCAAAAACTGCATGTGATTCAACTCCATTTAGGAATGGGAAACAAACGCTAGCTCGCCTTACAAGAAACACACTCTGCTTTTGAGAAAAGAGCACTCTTCTACTCTACTGTGTTTCCTATAGGGCCAGAACAGTGAGCTTGCTCAGAACAAAAGAACTGTGCTTCATACAAATATGGCCATATCTAGTTCAATTATGCTTAGGAAACTGAAAAGAACAGTAGATCCTCTTCAGTCCAATACAGTGTACATGCTGGAAACAGACGCCACTGTTATTTATCCTGTAAATGACAATGGGAGCACAATAGTGACTCTTCTTACCAGAAAACAACTCTTGCTCTAAGGACAAGAACCTGCATGTGATTCAACTCCATTTAGGACTGGGAAACAAATGCTAGCTCGCTTTAAAAGAAACACACTCTGCTTTTGAGAAAAGAGCACCCTTCTAGTCTACTGTGTTTCCTATGGGGTCTGAATAGTGAGCTTGCTCAGAACAAAAGAACTGTGCTTCCTACACACAGGGGCAATATCTAGTTCAACTCTGCTTAGGAAACTGACAAGAACAGTAGCTCCTCTTCAGTCCAATACACTGTACTTGCTGGGAACAGACGCCAGTGCTATTTGCACTGTGTATGGCAATGCGAGCACAATAATGACTTTCCTTACCAGAAAACAACTCTTGCTCATAGGACCAAAAACTGCATGTGATTCAACTCCATTTAGGACTGGGAAACAAACGCTAGCTCGCCTTACAAGAAACACACTCTGCTTTTGAGAAAAGAGCACTCTTCTACTCTACTGTGTATCCTATGGGGTCCAAACAGTGAGCTTGCTCAGAACAAAAGAACTGTGCTTCCTCCACACACGGGCCATATCTAGTTCAACTCTGCTTAGGAAACTGAGAAGAACGGTAGCTCCTCTTCAGTCCAATACACTGTACTAGCTCGGAACAGACGCGAGTGCTATTTGCACTGTGTATGGCAATAGGAGCGCAATAGTGACTTTTCTTATCGGAAAACACCTCTTGCTCATAGGACCAGAAACTGCATGGGATTCAACTCCATTTCTGACTGGAAACAAACACTAGTTCGCCTTACAAGAAACACACTCTGCTTTTGAGAAAAGAGCACTCTACTCTTCTGTGTTTCCTATGTGGTCCGAACAGTGAGCTTGCTCAGAACAAAAGAACTGTGCTTCCTACACACAGGGGCCATATCTAGTTCAACTCTGCTTAGGAAACTGACAAGAACAGTAGCTCCGCTTCAGTCCAATACACTCTACTTGCTGGGAACAGATACGAGTGCTATTTGCACTGTGTATGGAAATGGGAGCGCAATAGTGACTTTCCTTACCAGAAAACAAATCTTGCTCATAGGACCAAAAACTGCATGTGATTCAACTCCATTTAGGACTGGAAACAAACGCTAGCTCGCCTTTCAAGAAACACACTCTGCTTTTGAGAAAAGAGCACTCTTCTACTCTACTGTGTTTCCTATAGGGCCAGAACAGTGAGTTTGCTCAGAACAAAATAACTGTGCTTCCAACAAATACGGCCATATCTAGTTCAATTCTGCTTAGGAAACTGACAAGAACAGTAGATCCTCTTCAGTCCGATACACTGTACATGCTGGGAACAGACGCCAGTGCTATTTGCCCTGTGTATGACAATGGGAGCGCAATAGTGACTCTTCTTACCAGAAAAACAACTCTTGCTCGTAGGACAAGAAAGTGCATGTGATTCAACTCCTTCTATGACTGGGAAACAAACACTAGCTCGCCTTACAAGAAACACACTCTGCTTTTGAGAAAAGAGCACTCTTCTTCTCTACTGTATTTCCTATGGTGTCCGAACAGCGAGCTTGCTCAGAACAAAAGAACTGTGCTTCCTACACACACGGGCCATATCTAGTTCAACTCTGCTTAGGAAACTGACAAGAACGGTAGCTCCTCCTCAGTCGAATACACTGTCCTAGCTGGGAACAGACGCGAGTGCTATTTGTACTGTGTATGGCAATAGGAGCGCAATAGTGACTCTTCTTATCAGAAAACAACTCTTGCTAGTAGGACCAGAAACTGCATGGGATTCAACTCTATTTATTACTTGGAAACAAACGATAGCTCGACTTACAAGAAACACACTCGGAATTTAGAAAGGAGCACTCTTCTACTCTAATGTGTTTCCTATAGGGCCAAAACAGTGAGCATTCTCAGAACAAAAGAACTGTGCTTCCTACACACACGGTCCATATCTAGTTAAACTCTGCTTAGGAAACTGACAAGAACAGTAGCTCCGCTTCAGTCCAATACACTGTACTTGCTGGGAAAAGACGCGAGTGCTATTTGCACTGTGTATGGCAATGGGAGGGCAAGAGTGACTTTCCTTACCAGAAAACAACTCTTGCTCATAGGACCAAATACTGCATGTGATTCAACTCCATTTAGGACTGGGAAACAAACGCTAGCTCGCCTTACAAGAAACACACTCTGCTTTTGAGAAAAGAGCACTCTTCTACTCTACTGTGTTTTTTATAGGGCCAGAACAGTGAGCTTGTTCAGAACAAAAGAACTGTGCTTCATACAAATACGGCCATATCTAGTTCAATTATGCTTAGGAAACTGAAAAGAACAGTAGATCCTCTTCAGTCCAAAACAGTGTACATGCTGGAAACAGACGCCACTGTTTTTTATCCTGTGAATGACAATGGGAGCACAATAGTGACTCTTCTTACCAGAAAACAACTCTTGCTCTTAGGACAAGAACCTACATGTGATTCAACTCCATTTAGGACTGTGAAACAAATGCTAGCTCGCTTTACAAGAAACACACTCTGCTTTTGAGAAAAGAGCACTCTTCTACTCTACTGTGTTTCCTATGGGGTCTGAACAGTGAGCTTGCTCAGAACAAAAGAACTGTGCTTCCTACACACAGGGGCAATATCTAGTTCAACTCTGCTTTGGAAACTGACAAGAACAGTAGCTCCGCTTCAGTCCAATACACTGTACATGCTGGGAGCAGACACCAGTGCTATTTGCCCTGTGTATGACAATGGGAGCACAATAGTGACTCTTCTTACCAGAAAACAACTCTTGCTCGTAGGACAAGAAACTGCATGTGATTCAACTCAATTTAGGACTGGGAAACAAACGCTAGCTCGCCTTACAAGAAACACACTCTGCTTTGAGAAAAGAGCACTCTTCTACTCTACTGTGTATCCTATGGGGTCCGAACTGTGAGCTTGCTCAGAACAACAGAACTGTGCTTCCTCCACACACGGGCCATATCTAGTTCAACTCTGCTTAGGATACTGACAAGAACAGTAGCTCCACTTCAGTCCAATACACTGTACGTGCAGGGAACAGACGCCAGTGCTATTTGTCCTCTGTATGACAATGGGAGCGCAATAGTGACTCTTCTTATCAGAAAACACCTCTTGCTCATAGGACCAGAAACTGCATGGGATTCAACTCCATTTCTGAATGGGAAACAAACACTAGCTCGCCTTACAAGAAACACACTCTGCTTTTGAGAAATGAGCACTCTTCTACTCTACTGTATTTCCTATGTGGTCCGAACAGTGAGCTTGCTCAGAACATTAGAACTGTGCTTCCTACACACAGGGGCCATATCTAGTGCAACTCTGCTTAGGAAACTGACAAGAACAGTAGCTCCTCTTCAGTCCAATACACTGTACTTCCTGGGAACAGACGCGAGTGCTATTTGCACTGTGTATGGCAAAGGGAATGCAAGAGTGACTTTCCTTACCAGAAAACAACTCTTGGTCTTAGGACCAAAAACTGCATGTGATTCATTCCATTTAGGACTGGGAAATAAACGCTAGCTCGCCTTACAAGAAACACACTCTGCTTTTAAGAAAAGAGCACTCTTCTACTCTACTGTGTTTTTTATAGGGCCAGAACAGTGAGCTTGCTCAGAACAAAAGAACTGTGCTTCATACAAATACGGCCATATCTAGTTCAATTATGCTTAGGAAACTGAAAAGAACAGTAGATCCTCTTCAGTCCAATACAGTGTACATGCTGGGAACATACTCCAGTGTTATTTGCCCTGTGAATGACAATGGGAGCACAATAGTGACTCTTCTTACCAGAAAACAACTCTTGCTCGTAGGACAAGAAACTGCATGTGATTCAACTCCATTTAGGACAGGGAAACAAATGCTAGCTCGCTTTACAAGAAACACACTCTGCTTTTGAGAAAAGAGCACTCTTCTACTCTACTGTGTTTCCTATGGGGTCCGAACAGTGATCTTGCTCAGAACAAAAGAACTGTGGTTCCTACTCACACGGGCCATATCTAGTTCAACTCTGCTTAGGAAACTGACAAGAACGGTAGCTCCTCCTCAGTCCAATACACTGTCCTAGCTGGGAACAGACGCGAGTGCTATTTGTACTGTGTATGGCAATAGGAGCGCAATAGTGAGTTTTCTTATCAGAAAACAACACTTGCTGATAGGACCAGAAACTGCATGGGATTCAACTCCATTTAGGAATGGGAAACAAACACTAGCTCGCCGTACAAGAAACATACTCTGCTTTTGAGAAAAGAGCACTCTTCTACTCTACTGTGTTTCCTAGGGGGTCCGAACAGTGAGCTTGCTCAGAACAAAAGAACAGTGCTTCCTACAAACAGGGTCCATATCTAGTTCAACTCTGCTTAGAAACCTGACAAGAACAGTAGCTCCGCTTCAGTCCAATACACTGTACTTGCTGGGAACAGACGCGAGTGCTATTTGCACTGTGTATGGCAATGGGAGCGCAAGAGTGACTTTCCTTACCAGAAAACAACTCTTGCTCATAGGACCAAAAACTGCATGTGATTCAACTCCATTTAGGACTGGGAAACAAACGCTAGCTGGCCTTACAAGAAACACACTCTGCTTTTGAGAAAAGAGCACACTTCTACTCTACTGTGTTTTCTTTAGGGCCAGAACAGTGAGTTTGCTCAGAACAAAAGAACTGTGATTCCTACAAATACGGCCATATCTAGTTCAATTCTGCTTAGGAAACTGACAAGAACAGTAGATCCTCTTCAGTCCAATACACTGTACATGCTGGGAACAGACGCCAGTGCTCTTTGCCCTGTGTATGACAATGGGAGCACAACAGTGACTCTTCTTACCAGAAAACTACTCTTGCTCGTAGGACAAGAAACTGCATGTGATTCAACTCCATTTAGGACTGGGAAACAAACGCTAGCTCGCCTTACAAGAAACACACTCTGCTTTTGAGAAAAGAGCACTCTTCTACTCTACTGTGTATCCTATGGGGTCCGAACAGTGAGCTTGCTCAGAACAACAGAACTGTGCTTCCTGCACACACGGGCCATATCTAGTTCAACTCTGCTTAGGAAACTGACAAGAACAGTAGCTCCACTTCAGTCCAATACACTGTACATGCAGGGAACAGACGCCAGTGCTATTTGTCCTCTGTATGACAATGGGAGCGCAATAGTGACTCTTCTTATCAGAAAACACCTCTTGCTCTTAGGACCAGAAACTGCATGGGAGTCAACTTCATTTCTGACTGGGAAACAAACACTAGCTCGCCTTACAAGAAACACACTCTGCTTTTGAGAAAAGAGCACTCTTCTACTCTACTGTATTTCCTATGTGGTCCGAACAGTGAGCTTGCTCAGAACAAAAGAACTGTGCTTCCTACACACAGGGGCCATATCTAGTTCAACTCTGCTTAGGAAACTGACAAGAACAGTAGCTCCTCTTCAGTCCAATACACTGTACTTCCTGGGAACAGACGCGAGTGCTATTTGCACTGTGTATGGCAGCGGGAGCGCAAGAGTGACTTTCCTTCCCAGAAAACAACTCTTGCTCATAAGACCAAAAACTGCATGTGATTCAACTCCATTTAGGACTGGGAAACAAACGCTAGCTCGCCTTACAAGAAACACACTCTGCTTTTGAGAAAAGAGCACTCTTCTACTCTACTGTGTTTCCTATAGGGCCAGAACAGTGAGCTTGCTCAGAACAAAAGAACTGTGCTTCCTACAGATACGGCCATATCTAGTTCAATTATGCTTAGGAAACTGAAAAGAACAGTAGATCCTCTTCAGTCCAATACAGTGTACATGCTGGAAACAGACGCCACTGTTATTTTTCCTGTAAATGACAATGGGAGCACAATAGTGACTCTTCTTACCAGAAAACAACTCTTGCTCTAAGGACAAGAACCTGCATGTGATTCAACTCCATTTAGGACTGGGAAACAAATGCTAGCTCGCTTTAAAAGAAACACACTCTGCTTTTGAGAAAAGAGCACTCTTCTACTCTACTGTGTTTCCTATGGGGTCTGAACAGTGAGCTTGCTCAGAACAAAAGAACTGTGCATCCTACACACAGGGGCAATATCTAGTTCAACTCTGCTTAGGAAACTGACAAGAACAGTAGCTCCTCTTCAGTCCAATACACTGTACTTGCTGGGAACAGACGCCAGTGCTATTTGCACTGTGTATGGCAATGCGAGCGCAATAATGACTTTCCTTACCAGAAAACAACTCTTGCTCATAGGACCAAAAACTGCATGTGATTCAACTCCATTTAGGACTGGGAAACAAACGCTAGCTCGCCTTACAAGAAACACACTCTGCTTTTGAGAAAAGAGCACTCTTCTACTCTACTGTGTATCCTATGGGGTCCGAACAGTGAGCTTGCTCAGAACAAAAGAACTGTGCTTCCTCCACACACGGGCCATATCTAGTTCAACTCTGCTTAGGAAACTGAGAAGAACGGTAGCTCCTTTTCAGTCCAATACACTGTACTAGCTCGGAACAGTCGCGAGTGCTATTTGCACTGTGTATGGCAATAGGAGCGCAATAGTGACTTTTCTTATCGGAAAACACCTCTTGCTCATAGGACCAGAAACTGCATGGGATTCAACTCCATTTCTGACTGGAAACAAACACTAGTTCGCCTTACAAGAAACACACTCTGCTTTTGAGAAAAGAGCACTCTTCTACTCTTCTGTGTTTCCTATGTGGTCCGAACAGTGAGCTTGCTCAGAACAAAAGAACTGTGCTTCCTACACACAGGGGCCATATCTAGTTCAACTCTGCTTAGGAAACTGACAAGAACAGTAGCTCCGCTTCAGTCCAATACACTCTACTTGCTGGGAACAGATACGAGTGCTATTTGCACTGTGTATGGAAATGGGAGCGCAATAGTGACTTTCCTTACCAGAAAACAAATCTTGCTCATAGGACCAAAAACTGCATGTGATTCAACTCCATTTAGGACTGGGAAACAAACGCTAGCTCCCCTTTCAAGAAACACACTCTGCTTTTGAGAAAAGAGCACTCTTCTACTCTACTGTGTTTCCTATAGGGCCAGAACAGTGAGTTTGCTCAGAACAAAAGAACTGTGCTTCCAACAAATACGGCCATATCTAGTTCAATTCTGCTTAGGAAACTGACAAGAACAGTAGATCCTCTTCAGTCCGATACACTGTACATGCTGGGAACAGACGCCAGTGCTATTTGTCCTCTGTATGACAATGGGAGCGCAATAGTGACTCTTCTTACCAGAAAACAACTCTTGCTCGTAGGACAAGAAAGTGCATGTGATTCAACTCCTTCTATGACTGGGAAACAAACACTAGCTCGCCTTACAAGAAACACACTCTGCTTTTGAGAAAAGAGCACTCTTCTTCTCTACTGTATTTCCTATGGTGTCCGAACAGCGAGCTTGCTCAGAACAAAAGAACTGTGCTTCCTACACACACGGGCCATATCTAGTTCAACTCTGCTTAGGAAACTGACAAGAACGGTAGCTCCTCCTCAGTCGAATACACTGTCCTAGCTGGGAACAGACGCGAGTGCTATTTGTACTGTGTATGGCAATAGGAGCGCAATAGTGACTCTTCTTATCAGAAAACAACTCTTGCTGGTAGGACCAGAAACTGCATGGGATTCAACTCTATTTATTACTTGGAAACAAACGATAGCTCGACTTACAAGAAACACACTCGGAATTGAGAAAGGAGCACTCTTCTACTCTAATGTGTTTCCTATAGGGCCAAAACAGTGAGCATTCTCAGAACAAAAGAAATGTGCTTCCTACACACACGGTCCATATCTAGTTAAACTCTGCTTAGGAAACTGACAAGAACAGTAGCTCCGCTTCAGTCCAATACACTGTACTTGCTGGGAAAAGACGCGAGTGCTATTTGCACTGTGTATGGCAATGGGAGGGCAAGAGTGACTTTCCTTACCAGAAAACAACTCTTGCTCATAGGACCAAATACTGCATGTGATTCAACTCCATTTAGGACTGGGAAACAAACGCTAGCTCGCCTTACAAGAAACACACTCTGCTTTTGAGAAAAGAGCACTCTTCTACTCTACTGTTTTTTATAGGGCCAGAACAGTGAGCTTGTTCAGAACAAAAGAACTGTGCTTCATACAAATACGGCCATATCTAGTTCAATTATGCTTAGGAAACTGAAAAGAACAGTAGATCCTCTTCAGTCCAAAACAGTGTACATGCTGGAAACAGACGCCACTGTTTTTTATCCTGTGAATGACAATGGGAGCACAATAGTGACTCTTCTTACCAGAAAACAACTCTTGCTCTTAGGACAAGAACCTACATGTGATTCAACTCCATTTAGGACTGTGAAACAAATGCTAGCTCGCTTTACAAGAAACACACTCTGCTTTTGAGAAAAGAGCACTCTTCTACTCTACTGTGTTTCCTATGGGGTCTGAACAGTGAGCTTGCTCAGAACAAAAGAACTGTGCTTCCTACACACAGGGGCAATATCTATTTCAACTCTGCTTACGAAACTGACAAGAACAGTAGCTCCGCTTCAGTCCAATACACTGTACATGCTGGGAGCAGACACCAGTGCTATTTGCCCTGTGTATGACAATGGGAGCACAATAGTGACTCTTCTTACCAGAAAACAACTCTTGCTCGTAGGACAAGAAACTGCATGTGATTCAACTCAATTTAGGACTGGGAAGCAAACGCTAGCTCGCCTTACAAGAAACACACTAGATTTGAGAAAAGAGCACTCTTCTACTCTACTGTGTATCCTATGGGGTACGAACAGTGAGCTTGCTCAGAACAACAGAACTGTGCTTCCTCCACACACGGGCCATATCTAGTTCAACTCTGCTTAGGATACTGACAAGAACAGTAGCTCCACTTCAGTCCAATACACTGTACGTGCAGGGAACAGACGCCAGTGCTATTTGTCCTCTGTATGACAATGGGAGCGCAATAGTGACTCTTCTTATCAGAAAACACCTCTTGCTCATAGGACCAGAAACTGCATGGGATTCAACTCCATTTCTGAATGGGAAACAAACACTAGCTCGCCTTACAAGAAACACACTCTGCTTTTGAGAAATGAGCACTCTTCTACTCTACTGTATTTCCTATGTGGTCCGAACAGTGAGCTTGCTCAGAACATTAGAACTGTGCTTCCTACACACAGGGGCCATATCTAGTGCAACTCTGCTTAGGAAACTGACAAGAACAGTAGCTCCTCTTCAGTCCAATACACTGTACTTCCTGGGAACAGACGCGAGTGCTATTTGCACTGTGTATGGCAAAGGGAATGCAAGAGTGACTTTCCTTACCAGAAAACAACTCTTGGTCTTAGGACCAAAAACTGCATGTGATTCATTCCATTTAGGACTGGGAAATAAACGCTAGCTCGCCTTACAAGAAACACACTCTGCTTTTAAGAAAAGAGCACTCTTCTACTCTACTGTGTTTCCTATAGGGCCAGAACAGTGAGCTTGCTCAGAACAAAAGAACTGTGCTTCATACAAATACGGCCATATCTAGTTCAATTATGCTTAGGAAACTGAAAAGAACAGTAGATCCTCTTCAGTCCAATACAGTGTACATGCTGGGAACATACTCCAGTGTTATTTGCCCTGTGAATGACAATGGGAGCACAATAGTGACTCTTCTTACCAGAAAACAACTCTTGCTCGTAGGACAAGAAACTGCATGTGATTCAACTCCATTTAGGACAGGGAAACAAATGCTAGCTCGCTTTACAAGAAACACACTCTGCTTTTGAGAAAAGAGCACTCTTCTACTCTACTGTGTTTCCTATGGGGTCCGAACAGTGATCTTGCTCAGAACAAAAGAACTGTGGTTCCTACTCACACGGGCCATATCTAGTTCAACTCTGCTTAGGAAACTGACAAGAACGGTAGCTCCTCCTCAGTCCAATACACTGTCCTAGCTGGGAACAGACGCGAGTGCTATTTATACTGTGTATGGCAATAGGAGCGCAATAGTGAGTTTTCTTATCAGAAAACAACACTTGCTGATAGGACCAGAAACTGCATGGGATTCAACTCCATTTAGGAATGGGAAACAAACACTAGCTCGCCGTACAAGAAACATACTCTGCTTTTGAGAAAAGAGCACTCTTCTACTCTACTGTGTTTCCTAGGGGGTCCGAACAGTGAGCTTGCTCAGAACAAAAGAACAGTGCTTCCTACAAACAGGGTCCATATCTAGTTCAACTCTGCTTAGAAACCTGACAAGAACAGTAGCTCCGCTTCAGTCCAATACACTGTACTTGCTGGGAACAGACGCGAGTGCTATTTGCACTGTGTATGGCAATGGGAGCGCAAGAGTGACTTTCCTTACCAGAAAACAACTCTTGCTCATAGGACCAAAAACTGCATGTGATTCAACTCCATTTAGGACTGGGAAACAAACGCTAGCTGGCCTTACAAGAAACACACTCTGCTTTTGAGAAAAGAGCACACTTCTACTCTACTGTGTTTTCTTTAGGGCCAGAACAGTGAGTTTGCTCAGAACAAAAGAACTGTGATTCCTACAAATACGGCCATATCTAGTTCAATTCTGCTTAGGAAACTGACAAGAACAGTAGATCCTCTTCAGTCCAATACACTGTACATGCTGGGAACAGACGCCAGTGCTCTTTGCCCTGTGTATGACAATGGGAGCACAACAGTGACTCTTCTTACCAGAAAACTACTCTTGCTCGTAGGACAAGAAACTGCATGTGATTCAACTCCATTTAGGACTGGGAAACAAACGCTAGCTCGCCTTACAAGAAACACACTCTGCTTTTGAGAAAAGAGCACTCTTCTACTCTACTGTGTATCCTATGGGGTCCGAACAGTGAGCTTGCTCAGAACAACAGAACTGTGCTTCCTGCACACACGGGCCATATCTAGTTCAACTCTGCTTAGGAAACTGACAAGAACAGTAGCTCCACTTCAGTCCAATACACTGTACATGCAGGGAACAGACGCCAGTGCTATTTGTCCTCTGTATGACAATGGGAGCGCAATAGTGACTCTTCTTATCAGAAAACACCTCTTGCTCTTAGGACCAGAAACTGCATGGGAGTCAACTTCATTTCTGACTGGGAAACAAACACTAGCTCGCCTTACAAGAAACACACTCTGCATTTGAGAAAAGAGCACTCTTCTACTCTACTGTATTTCCTATGTGGTCCGAACAGTGTGCTTGCTCAGAACAAAAGAACTGTGCTTCCTACACACAGGGGCCATATCTAGTTCAACTCTGCTTAGAAACCTGACAAGAACAGTAGCTCCTCTTCAGTCCAATACACTGTACTTCCTGGGAACAGACGCGAGTGCTATTTGCACTGTGTATGGCAAAGGGAATGCAAGAGTGACTTTCCTTACCAGAAAACAACTCTTGGTCTTAGGACCAAAAACTGCATGTGATTCATTCCATTTAGGACTGGGAAATAAACGCTAGCTCGCCTTACAAGAAACACACTCTGCTTTTAAGAAAAGAGCACTCTTCTACTCTACTGTGTTTCCTATAGGGCCAGAACAGTGAGCTTGCTCAGAACAAAAGAACTGTGCTTCATACAAATACGGCCATATCTAGTTCAATTATGCTTAGGAAACTGAAAAGAACAGTAGATCCTCTTCAGTCCAATACAGTGTACATGCTGGGAACATACTCCAGTGTTATTTGCCCTGTGAATGACAATGGGAGCACAATAGTGACTCTTCTTACCAGAAAACAACTCTTGCTCGTAGGACAAGAAACTGCATGTGATTCAACTCCATTTAGGACAGGGAAACAAATGCTAGCTCGCTTTACAAGAAACACACTCTGCTTTTGAGAAAAGAGCACTCTTCTACTCTACTGTGTTTCCTATGGGGTCCGAACAGTGATCTTGCTCAGAACAAAAGAACTGTGGTTCCTACTCACACGGGCCATATCTAGTTCAACTCTGCTTAGGAAACTGACAAGAACGGTAGCTCCTCCTCAGTCCAATACACTGTCCTAGCTGGGAACAGACGCGAGTGCTATTTGTACTGTGTATGGCAATAGGAGCGCAATAGTGAGTTTTCTTATCAGAAAACAACACTTGCTGATAGGACCAGAAACTGCATGGGATTCAACTCCATTTAGGAATGGGAAACAAACACTAGCTCGCCGTACAAGAAACATACTCTGCTTTTGAGAAAAGAGCACTCTTCTACTCTACTGTGTTTCCTAGGGGGTCCGAACAGTGAGCTTGCTCAGAACAAAAGAACAGTGCTTCCTACAAACAGGGTCCATATCTAGTTCAACTCTGCTTAGAAACCTGACAAGAACAGTAGCTCCGCTTCAGTCCAATACACTGTACTTGCTGGGAACAGACGCGAGTGCTATTTGCACTGTGTATGGCAATGGGAGCGCAAGAGTGACTTTCCTTACCAGAAAACAACTCTTGCTCATAGGACCAAAAACTGCATGTGATTCAACTCCATTTAGGACTGGGAAACAAACGCTAGCTGGCCTTACAAGAAACACACTCTGCTTTTGAGAAAAGAGCACACTTCTACTCTACTGTGTTTTCTTTAGGGCCAGAACAGTGAGTTTGCTCAGAACAAAAGAACTGTGATTCCTACAAATACGGCCATATCTAGTTCAATTCTGCTTAGGAAACTGACAAGAACAGTAGATCCTCTTCAGTCCAATACACTGTACATGCTGGGAACAGACGCCAGTGCTCTTTGCCCTGTGTATGACAATGGGAGCACAACAGTGACTCTTCTTACCAGAAAACTACTCTTGCTCGTAGGACAAGAAACTGCATGTGATTCAACTCCATTTAGGACTGGGAAACAAACGCTAGCTCGCCTTACAAGAAACACACTCTGCTTTTGAGAAAAGAGCACTCTTCTACTCTACTGTGTATCCTATGGGGTCCGAACAGTGAGCTTGCTCAGAACAACAGAACTGTGCTTCCTGCACACACGGGCCATATCTAGTTCAACTCTGCTTAGGAAACTGACAAGAACAGTAGCTCCACTTCAGTCCAATACACTGTACATGCAGGGAACAGACGCCAGTGCTATTTGTCCTCTGTATGACAATGGGAGCGCAATAGTGACTCTTCTTATCAGAAAACACCTCTTGCTCTTAGGACCAGAAACTGCATGGGAGTCAACTTCATTTCTGACTGGGAAACAAACACTAGCTCGCCTTACAAGAAACACACTCTGCTTTTGAGAAAAGAGCACTCTTCTACTCTACTGTATTTCCTATGTGGTCCGAACAGTGTGCTTGCTCAGAACAAAAGAACTGTGCTTCCTACACACAGGGGCCATATCTAGTTCAACTCTGCTTAGGAAACTGACAAGAACAGTAGCTCCTCTTCAGTCCAATACACTGTACTTCCTGGGAACAGACGCGAGTGCTATTTGCACTGTGTATGGCAGCGGGAGCGCAAGAGTGACTTTCCTTCCCAGAAAACAACTCTTGCTCATAGGACCAAAAACTGCATGTGATTCAACTCCATTTAGGACTGGGAAACAAACGCTAGCTCGCCTTACAAGAAACACACTCTGCTTTTGAGAAAAGAGCACTCTTCTACTCTACTGTGTTTCCTATAGGGCCAGAACAGTGAGCTTGCTCAGAACAAAAGAACTGTGCTTCATACAAATACGGCCATATCTAGTTCAATTATGCTTAGGAAACTGAAAAGAACAGTAGATCCTCTTCAGTCCAATACAGTGTACATGCTGGAAACAGACGACACTGTTATTTTTCCTGTAAATGACAATGGGAGCACAATAGTGACTCTTCTTACCAGAAAACAACTCTTGCTCTAAGGACAAGAACCTGCATGTGATTCAACTCCATTTAGGACTGGGAAACAAATGCTAGCTCGCTTTAAAAGAAACACACTCTGCTTTTGAGAAAAGAGCACTCTTCTACTCTACTGTGTTTCCTATGGGGTCTGAACAGTGAGCTTGCTCAGAACAAAAGAACTGTGCCTCCTACACACAGGGGCAATATCTAGTTCAACTCTGCTTAGGAAACTGACAAGAACAGTAGCTCCTCTTCAGTCCAATACACTGTACTTGCTGGGAACAGACGCCAGTGCTATTTGCACTGTGTATGGCAATGCGAGCGCAATAATGACTTTCCTTACCAGAAAACAACTCTTGCTCATAGGACCAAAAACTGCATGTGATTCAACTCCATTTAGGACTGGGAAACAAACGCTAGCTCGCCTTACAAGAAACACACTCTGCTTTTGAGAAAAGAGCACTCTTCTACTCTACTGTGTATCCTATGGGGTCCGAACAGTGAGCTTGCTCAGAACAAAAGAACTGTGCTTCCTCCACACACGGGCCATATCTAGTTCAACTCTGCTTAGGAAACTGAGAAGAACGGTAGCTCCTATTCAGTCCAATACACTGTACTAGCTCGGAACAGTCGCGAGTGCTATTTGCACTGTGTATGGCAATAGGAGCGCAATAGTGACTTTTCTTATCGGAAAACACCTCTTGCTCATAGGACCAGAAACTGCATGGGATTCAACTCCATTTCTGACTGGAAACAAACACTAGTTCGCCTTACAAGAAACACACTCTGCTTTTGAGAAAAGAGCACTCTTCTACTCTTCTGTGTTTCCTATGTGGTCCGAACAGTGAGCTTGCTCAGAACAAAAGAATTGTGCTTCCTACACACAGGGGCCATATCTAGTTCAACTCTGCTTAGGAAACTGACAAGAACAGTAGCTCCGCTTCAGTCCAATACACTCTACTTGCTGGGAACAGATGCGAGTGCTATTTGCACTGTGTATGGAAATGGGAGCTCAATAGTGACTTTCCTTACCAGAAAACAAATCTTGCTCATAGGACCAAAAACTGCATGTGATTCAACTCCATTTAGGACTGGGAAACAAACGCTAGCTCGCCTTTCAAGAAACACACTCTGCTTTTGAGAAAAGAGCACTCGTCTACTCTACTGTGTTTCCTATAGGGCCAGAACAGTGAGCTTGCTCAGAACAAAATAACTGTGCTTCCAACAAATACGGCCATATCTAGTTCAATTCTGCTTAGGAAACTGACAAGAACAGTAGATCCTCTTCAGTCCGATACACTGTACATGCTGGGAACAGACGCCAGTGCTATTTGCCCTGTGTATGACAATGGGAGCGCAATAGTGACTCTTCTTACCAGAAAACAACTCTTGCTCGTAGGACAAGAAAGTGCATGTGATTCAACTCCTTCTATGACTGGGAAACAAACACTAGCTCGCCTTACAAGAAACACACTCTGCTTTTGAGAAAAGAGCACCCTTCTTCTCTACTGTATTTCCTATGGTGTCCGAACAGCGAACTTGCTCAGAATAAAAGAACTGTGCTTCCTACACACACGGGCCATATCTAGTTCAACTCTGCTTAGGAAACTGACAAGAACAGTAGCTCCTCCTCAGTCGAATACAATGTCCTAGCTGGGAACAGACGCGAGTGCTATTTGCCCTGTGTATGACAATGGGAGCACAATAGTGACTCTTCTTACCAGAAAACAACTCTTGCTCTAAGGACAAGAACCTGCATGTGATTCAACTCCATTTAGGACTGGGAAACAAATGCTAGCTCGCTTTAAAAGAAACACACTCTGCTTTTGAGAAAAGAGCACTCTTCTACTCTACTGTGTTTCCTATGGGGTCTGAACAGTGAGCTTGCTCAGAACAAAAGAACTGTGCTTCCTACACACAGGGGCAATATCTAGTTCAACTCTGCTTAGGAAACTGACAAGAACAGTAGCTCCTCTTCAGTCCAATACACTGTACTTGCTGGGAACAGACGCCAGTGCTATTTGCACTGTGTATGGCAATGCGAGCGCAATAATGACTTTCCTTACCAGAAAACAACTCTTGCTCATGGGACCAAAAACTGCATGTGATTCAACTCCATTTAGGACTGGGAAACAAACGCTAGCTCCCCTTACAAGAAACACACTCTGCTTTTGAATAAAGAGCACTCTTCTACTCTATTGTTTTTCCTATAGGGCCAGAACAGTGAGTTTGCTCAGAACACAAGAACTGTGATTCCTACAAATACGGCCATATCTAGTTCAATTCTGCTTAGGAAACTGACAAGAACAGTAGATCCTCTTCATTCCAATACACTGTACATGCTGGGAACAGACGCCAGTGCTCTTTGCCCTGTGTATGACAATGGGAGCACAATAGTGATTCTTCTTACCAGAAAACAACTCTTGCTCGTAGGACAAGAAACTGCATGTGATTCAACTCCATTTAGGACTGGGAAACAAACGCTAGCTCGCCTTACAAGAAACACACTCTGCTTTTGAGAAAAGAGCACTCTTCTACTCTACTGTGTATCCTATGGGGTCCGAACAGTGAGCTTGCTCAGAACAAAAGAACTGTGCTTCCTCCACAAACGGGCCATATCTAGTTCAACTCTGCTTAGGGTTCTGACAAGAACAGTAGCTGAACTTCAGTCCAATACACTGTACGTGCAGTTAACAGACGCCAGTGCTATTTGTCCTCTGTATGACAATGGGAGCGCAATAGTGACTCTTCTTATCAGAAAACACCTCTTGCTCATAGTACCAGAAACTGCATGGGATTCAACTCCATTTCTGACTGGGAAACAAACACTAGCTCGCCTTACAAGAAACACACTCTGCTTTTGAGAAAAGAGCACTCTTCTACTCTACTGTATTTCCTATGTGGTCCTAACAGTGAGCTTGCTCAGAACAAAAGAACTGTGCTTCCTACACACAGGGGGCCATATCTAGTTCAACTCTGCTTAGGAAACTGACAAGAACAGTAGCTCCGCTTCAGTCCAATACACTGTACTTGCTGGGAACAGACGCAAGTGCTATTTGCACTGTGTATGGCAAAGGGAGCGCAATAGTTACTTTCCTTACCAGAATACAACTCTTGCTCCTAGTACCAAAAACTGCATGTGATTCAACTCCATTTAGGACTGGGAAACAAACGGTAGCTTGCCTTACAAGAAACACACTCTGCTTTTGAGAAAATAGCAGTCTTCTACTCTACTGTGGTTCCCATGGAGTCCGAACATTGAGCTTGCTCAGAACAAAAGAACTGTGCTTCCTACACACACGGGCCATATCTAGTTCAACTCTGCTTAGGAAACTGACAAGAAACAGTAGCTCCGCTTCAGTCCAATACACTGTACTTGTTGGGAACAGTCGCGAGT
>NW_026736970.1:0-54000 GCF_949786415.1 Peromyscus eremicus | reverse complement strand
CCATACAGAACATCCCACAGCAGATCATCATTTTGGTGTGTGTCTATTTTAGCTTTGAAAGTTATTTTATTGAGTATTTTTGAATCTCTATTCAAAGGCTCTTGTAAATTCTGTTGGTTGCTCTCCTGATCTGTAATATCCAGGGCTTAATATCACAGCATATAGTAAATATTCCCTACATGTGAATTACAACTTTTTGGTATTATTTTAAATTTATTTATTTATTTCACATCCCAACCACAGCTTTCCACCCCACCTCTACTTCCTGTGTCTCTCCCTACACTGTCCCCCATGCACTACTCAGTTTCTATTCATAAAAAGGCAGGCTTCCCATGAATATCAACAAAACATGGCATAACAAGTTCCAGTAAGACTAAGCACAAATGCTTGCTTTAAGGCTGGGCAAGGGACCCAAGTATGAAGAATAGATCCCTAAAGCCAGCAAAACAATTAGAGAAAAGTTCTGCTTTCACTTTTAAGAGTACTACAAGAAGGAAGATCTACCCAACTGCCACTTATATGCAGAGGGCCTAGGTCAGTCCATGAAGGCACTCTGGATGTCATTTCAGTCTCAATGAGCTCCTATGAGGCCAGGTTAGTGGATTCTGTGGGTTTTCATGTGATGTCCTTGACCCCTCTGACTCCTATAATCCTTCCTCCCATTATTCAGCAGGATTCCCCCAGGCTAGGCCTAAATTTTGGCTGCAGGTCTCTGTATCTGTTTCCTTCAGGTGTTGGGTGAAGCCTGTCTGATGACAATTGAGCTAGGGCACAATCAAGTTTGTATTCTGGCTCTGGGTACCTCACTCAAGATGATTTTTTCCAGTTCCACACATTTGCCTGCAAATTTCTTTCCTTTTTCTTTTTTTGGTTTGATTTTGGTTTTTGTTTGTTTTTGATTCTTTTATTTATTTATTTGTTTGTTTGTTTGTTTTACATCCTAACCACAGTTTCTGCTCTCTCTTCACCTGCCTTTCAGTCCCTCACCTCCATTCACTTTCTGTTCCCACCCCCCATCAACTCCTCCTCCCTTTTGTTTAAGAAAGGGCAAATTTTCCATGAGTATCAACAAAGCATTGCATATCAACATGGCATGCCAGTTTAATGATGTCAGTTTTTTAACAGATGAGTAATACTCCATTATGTAAATGTACCACATTTTCTATATCTTTTCTTGTGTTGTTGGACATCTAGCTTGTATTGAGGTCTAGTCTGTTATGAAAAAAGTAACTCTGATCACAGTTGTGTAAGAGTCCTTGTGGTATGATTAAGTGTGCCTTGGAATATACCCAACATTGTTATAGCTGCGTCTGGAGGTAGATGGATTCTCAATTTTTTGAGAAATCCCCATAGTGATGTCCAAAGTGGTTGTACAAGTTTCCACTTCCACCACCAAGAGAGAAGTGTTCCTGTTGCTCCACATCCTTTCCATCACGAGCTGTCACTTTGGTTTTAGGTCTTAGCCATCTTGATAGGTGTAAGATGGACTCTATTGTAACTGTTTCTTGGCCATTTGAGATTCTTCTACAGAGAATTCTCTGATTAGATCTGTGTCCTGTTTTTAATTGAGTTATTTGGTTTATTGATGTGTAATTTCCTGAGTGTTTGTTTATATATTTTGGAACTATTTTCTCTTTTAGAAGTGAGGTTGGTGAAGATCTTATCTCATTCTGTAGGCTGTCATTTTTTTACCATTGATGGTGCCCTTTGCCTTAGAAAAGATTTTCAGTTTCTTGAGGCTCCATTTGTTAATTATTGACCTTTGTGTCTGCTCTACTGGTATTCTATTCAAAAAGTTGTCTCATGTGCCAATGGATTCAAGATTATTTCCCAATTTCTCTTTTATCAGGTTCAGTGTAACTAGATTTATGTTGAGGTCTTTGATCCAACTGGACTTGAGTTTTGTGCAGGATGATACATAGGAATCTATTTGCATTCTTCTACATGTCAACATTCAGTTATAGCAGCACCATTTGTTGAAGATGCTTTCTTTTTTCCATTGTATTATTTTGGCTTCTTGGTTGAAATTCAATATCCATACATTTATGGATTTACCACTGAGTCTTTGAGTCCATTCCAATCAAATACTGGAGCTAAAAGACATTATGACTCACATGGACCCAACAGATCTCCTGAGACCATTTCATCCAAACACAAATGAAGACATTTCTCAGCACCTCATGGAACACTCTCCAAATTGACAACATATTCAGTCACAAAGCAAGTTTTGTCAGATACAAATAAATTGAAACACACTCCCTGCATCCTATCAAACCACATGGATTAAAGTTGAATTTCAACAACAACAGAAACAAGAGAAAGTCTAAAAATTCATGGAAACAGAACAACTCTCCAGTGAATTACCACTGGGTCAAGGCAGAGATAAGAAAGAAATTAAAGACTTCCTCAAATTCAATAAAAGTTAATGCACAACATATTCACATGTATGGAACACATTGCACGGGTTGTTAAAAGGAAAGTTCATAGCACCAACTGCCTTCATAATGAATTTTGAGAGATCTCATTTTAGAGACTTAAGAGAACACCTGAAAGCTCTGCAACAAGCACACCAAGAGGAGTAGACTGCAGGAAATAACTGAACTGAGGGCACAAACCAATAAAATAGGAAGAACTTATCTAATGAATTCAATTTAGAGGATAGCACTTTCACACCATCCATTACAGAAACAGACTCAAGGACAAATAGCACATGATTATGTCATTAGATACAGAAAGGGTCTTTGACAATATTGATTGTCACTTTATGATAAAAATCTCAGAGAGTCTAAGAATGAAAAGGACATATTTCTGCATAATAAAGCCGATAAAAAGCAAACACACAACTAACATATTGTTAACACTCAAATCATTCCTTCTAAAATCAGGAACCTGACAAGGATGACCACGCTTCCTCCTTCTGTTCAATATAGTACTAGAAGTCTTAACTAGAAGAGTAAGACAAGACAAGATACATGAAAGAAACCAAGAGGTGAAAATATTTTCATTTGTAATAATATGATTCTATAAAAAAACATATTTTGCCCAGAAAACTCCAATGGCTGATAAATACATTTAGCAAAGTAACAGGTTTTAATCTGAGCCTCCAAATCAGTAGCCTACCTAAAAATACTGCACATACTGAGAATAAAATCAAGAAAACCATGCTATTCCAAATAATCTCAAAGTGTAATGAATTAGGATAAATGTCACCAAAAAGTGAAACTTCAACAATGAAAGCAGTAAGAAAGTGAAAATAAAAAACTGAAGATATTTCGATAACTTGCAAAGACCTTCTGTGATCATTATTGTAGGGTTAATATTGTGAAACTGGTCATCCTAATAAAAGCGATATATGAACACCACATGGTCCACATAAAATTTCCAGTTCAATGTTCATAGAAAATGAAAAAGAAATTTTAAATCCCAAACGGAAACCCAAAAGACCAAGAATAGCTGAAACAATTTTGAACCATGAAACAAAAACAAAGCAAACTAAAAAGAACAAAAACAAAAACTTATGGAAGCATCACCATTCCAGATTTCAAGTTACGATAACCAATTGAAGTAATAAATAGAGTATGGCAGTGGTCCCCAAACAAACATTGATTGGTGGTAGAAAACTAATGACCCACATATAAGCCCACAGTCCTGCAGTCTCTTAATTTTTGTAAAAGAGGCCAACGATTCACATTGTAGAAAACAAATGGTGCCAGTCACATTGGACAGATTGGACTATAGGTGGATGAATGAAGTTAGAGCCTTATCTCTCACCCTGCATAAAACTCAGCTTCCAATGATCCAGGTATCTCAACACAAGGCCCAAATGTTACAGATTAATGATTAATTCTTTGGTATAGCTAAATACTTTCTGAGCAGGTCACTGGTACAGACACTATAAACAAGTAATTACCAAAGTAATAAATGGGATCCCATGAAACTAAAAATCTTCTGTGCAGCAAAGGACACCATAAAGTGATTGACAAGGCAGCATGGAAGAATGGTTAAAAATCTTTACACATTGTACACATGAGAGAGGGTATGTAGAATATAAAGAATGCATTGTTACTTCAAAAACCAATCCATGATATTCACATTGAGTCTTGTCTTTACGCTGGTGTGTAAATACATTAAAAATAGAGCAATTACAATTATCAGAAACTTACTTACTAGACATCAAAGGAAATATTTAGCAATGTCATGGCATTCTAAGAATACTTTGTAATTAAGAATAGATTAAATGTTTTCATTGTATTACTCGATTATTAATTTTTTGACTGAATAACGTGGTTTAAAATGTAGCATGTGAGTCTATGGCAAAGTCATTGAAGCAAACAATAGGAAATGAGAAATTTAAATTTAAATTTTACGTACAAATTCTTGATTTTCTGCACTCTTATCAAAACTTCTCTCATTTTCCACTTTAAATTCTGTTATTTCTTCTTCTAGTTCTTCTGAAAATATTATATCTTTTACATAAAAAATATGAACAACAATTAGGCAAAATAATACTCTATAAAAATAGAAATAATGTAAAGTTAGGGTTTTATTTTTTATATGTTATTTCAATTAACCACATGGTATAGGTGTATATTTACATCCTCAAGAAAACTTGTAATTGTAGACAAATCAACACTTGGACAGGTACTACATATTGGCCAGTTTTGAGTCATATACATGCTTCATATGATTTGTCAGGAAACTCATAAATGACCTATATGCTTACATCCACATATGAAGGAACTGTGGAAAATAACATTTTCATCCTGTAAACTATCCTTGCCTTGCAAGAGTAACTTAAGTAACTCACTGTTCACTTCCCCCAAATGGTACTTGGTTTACCACACATTTTTCTGTGAACAGGATAACATGCTTTTGCTCTGCACTGAAACTGCTCCTTTTTTTTTTTTTGGTTTTTTGAGACAGGGTTTCTCTGTGTAGCTTTGGAGCCTTTCCTGGAACTCGCTCTGTAGACCAGGCTGGTGTCGAACTCACAGAGATCTGCCTGCCTCTGCCTCCCAAGTGCTGGGATTAAAGGCACCACCGCCCGACAAATTGCTCTTTTATGACTCACTTTATCACATGGAGTCATTTTGTACTGTACATCCTTTTTTCCCAAGAAAAATGGGTATTGATGTAGCTACCCTAGCTTAAGATAATGCTTAAACTCTTCTTTTGGACTTCAACTTGAACCCACTTTGTTACGGTTGTATCCGTTTTTCTCCTTGACATGTAGAAACTATATTAAAGGTTATTCTAAGATCGGAAGATCTCATTTGCTTTTGTTTCCTGTTTTCTTTTAATTACTTTGTGTGATTCTGATAGGTTTTGACTTTTAAGTTTTGAAAGTAAGTAAGCCATGGCAGACAT
The DNA here is from genome assembly GCF_949786415.1 of Peromyscus eremicus. Taxonomy (NCBI): domain Eukaryota; kingdom Metazoa; phylum Chordata; class Mammalia; order Rodentia; family Cricetidae; genus Peromyscus; species Peromyscus eremicus. The sequence goes on along the minus strand of NW_026736970.1, from coordinate 48,633 downwards.
GGTTTCTTTACTGATATAAACACAGAGAGATGAGTTTCAGACAATAGAGTACAGAGAAATAAAAAGTTGTAAAAGCAAACAAGATGTGCATATAAGTAATGAGATTTTCAGTGACTGAACTGCCATATGTGAGTGTACCCTAATTTATTGAAATAGATTATAGATATGGTTTGAAAATGCCATTCCTATTCCTTGTAAATCAATTACAATGCTCTGCAGATGGAGGAAGGCAGTGCACTATGAGTTATAAACAACACAAAAATTGATTTTCTTTTCTGAAGAGGTGGTATATTGCTGTTTGTCCAGCCCAGAACAGAATCTCTGAGCTCAACATGTCTCTGCCCTGACCTTTCAGGGAGCTTTACTATAGGTGTGCGTTTTGAGACCTAGGTGTCCAGAAATGATGTTCAAACTTTAGGGAAGTCACATTAGTCTCATGATTGACTTATAGAAGTCACTAATAAACAGGGAATTTGCACACTGGAAAGGTTAATGTGAGTGAACCTGGGTATTAAACATTGAAGCTGTGCTTACATTTACTAATAATTCATATTGTCCTTGTGAATGTTTTTGAAGCATGTCTGCCACTAGTAAGATGGCATTGCTTATGTCAAACCCTATCATCACCATCATCAAGATATAATGGGCATCAGGAAGTCTGTGTGCATTTGAAATGTATTAAAATAAACTGATCAGAAGAATATGACATACGAAATTTACCTGGTTGAGATTGGTGTGGTAGAGACTCAGGTTTGGAGATTGGACGTGAATAATCCCTCAGCTGAATGGATTTTCAAATGAGATACTTAATTAATGTTTTGGAATTCAATAAATATTAATCATTTAATATAAATTTTAAAAGTCATTTACCTCTGAGTGAGGACATTTTTCAGCCCACACTAAAAGAAAAAGGATAAATTTATTAATCTCCTACACAATGGGAACTACAAAAGTAACTTTATATAGGCTTTGGATGGCAGTGAGTTCTTATTCCCTTCTTCCTAAATAAACACCTATTAGTTTACTGGTTAGGACAACAGCTGACAGAAATGACTGAAACATTCTCAAAGCAATCTATAGATTTAATGTAATTCTCATCAAAACTACAACATAATTAGTCAGAGAAATTGAAAAAAAAATAACCACACCAGCATGAAAAAGCCTTTCAGCTCCACATAGAAATAAAAACAAATGAACAAAGAAAAAACCCTGGAGAGAGGTAAAACAAACCCCAATACAAAAAGAGTTGGAGAAACCACCACCCCAGATTTCATGATTTTTACAGGTCTAGAGTAATAAAAACATCTTGGTTTTAGCATCACAGTATATGTGTTGATCAATGAAATCTAACTGAACACCAAACGTAAGTCCACACACCTATGGACACTATTTTTGATAAAGAAACTAGAAAGACACGCTGGAAAAAACCAGCTTCAATACATGGTGCTCACCAAACTTTATGGCTTCAAGAAGAATGCACAGAGAACTGTATTTCTAACCCTGAATAAAACTCAACTCCAAGTGGATCAAGGATCTCAAAATGAGACCAGAGACCCTGAGTAAGACAGAAGACAAAGTGTGTAATAGGCTTGAACTGACTGGTACAGGAAAAACACTTTCTGAATAGGACACCTGTGGCACAGGCACTAAGACCTACATTTAATAAATGGGACCACATGAAGCTAAAAGCTTCTTTATGGCAAGATATGTATACCAGTTATGGGATTTTAAATAATCACTCCATCATATGATAGTGTTATTGAAATAAATTATAGATATGAATTCTAAATACATTTCCTATTTCTTGTTACTAAATTACAGTGCAGTACAGATGAAGGTAAGATATACATTATAAATTCTAGAACAAAACAAAACTTGATTTTATTTTCTGAAGATGTGGTATACTGCTGGCTGTCCAGTGCAGAACAGAATCTCTGAGTTCACATATATTTTTGCTTTGCCCTTTCTGGTAACTTTGGGTACAACAGGTGTTCATTCTGAGACCCAGGTATCAAGAAATCATAGACATTGGAGAAATCTCATTAGTCTCACGATTGACTTCTATAAGTAACTAATAAACAGAGAGCTTGCACACTGGAAAGGATAAGGCCTTAGATCATGAGTATTAAATATTAAAGCTGAGCTTATTTTGCAAATTTTTTATATTTCCAATGTAATATATTTTCCAGCATGTATGCCACTATCAGATGGCATTGCGTATGTCAAAGTCTACCATCACCATCATCAAGATATAATTGGCATCAGGAAGACTGTGTGCTTTTGAAATTTATTAAAATACCTTGATCAGGAGAATGTGACTTACAAAATTTACCTGCTTGAGATTGCTGTGTTTCAGACTTGGGTTTGGAAATTCGATGAGAATAATCCCTCTGCTGAATGGATTTTGAAATGAGATATTTAATCAATATTTTGGACTTCAATCAAGATGTAATTATTCAATATTACTATTAAAAAGCATTTACCTCTGGGTGTGGACATTTTTCAGCCCAAACTGAAAGAGAAAAATGTAGAGTCAGTCTCATGCACAACGAGATCACCAAAACTACCTTTATGTAGGCTTCAGATGGCAGTGAGATTTCATTCCCTTCTTTCATAATAAACTCCTATTATTTTACTGCTTAGGACAAAAACTGACATAAATATACCGAAACTTAGCAAAGCAACTTAAAGATTCAGTGCAAGAGCCATCAAAATTCTAATATAATTTGTCAGAAAAATTGAAAAAAAGAAAAACCAACCACAACAGCGTCTAAACACCTTTCAGGTTCATATGGAAATCCAAAAAATAAAAATAAAAAAATAAAAAACCAAACAAAAGAATGGAGAGACTCCACCAGCTCAGATTGTCCCCGTTCTCCTAGGCGCAGTTACAGGCCAGCAGGCAACACTCCTGCAGGCAGGTCTGATTCCCACCACCCCATCAGATCCTTTAATCACAAGTCCTACTCTGTCCCTCTAAGCCTACCCACTGCACCAAGACTGCAGCTGCTCCCTGAGACACACACTCTGCTAGCTCCAATTGAACCAAGAGGTGAATCATTGTTCTTCCAGCCAGTCACCCAGCCTCTAGGCCTTAGGCCCAGGGGCACAACCCATGCCCCCATTCCCCCACCCATTGCAGCCCCAATTTCAGGCCAGTTGGAAAGTCTCCTGCAGGCAGAACTAACTACCTCCACTCCACATAAGACTCTGTTATCTACAAGTCCCACTTGCTCTCCCAAATCCACCCATCCCCCAAGACCATAGCTGTTCCCTGAGACACAGACTTGGCTGGCTCCCATTGGACCAAGAGATGACTTACTGTACTCCCAGCCGGTCACCCTGCTTCAGAGGCACAACCCAAGCCCCCTTACCCCCACCCATTGTAGCCCCAGTTGTAGACCAGCAGGCAAGACTCCTGTGGTGAGGTAACCCAGGCTCAGAAAGACAAACATGATATGTAATCACTCATCAGTGGATACCAGATGTAAAGAAAAAAAATAATCAGACTACAACCCACAGCTCCAAAGAAGCTAGGAAACGAGGAGCCTAAGAGGGACACATGGATTGCCATGGGAAGGAGAAACAGAGGAGATCTCCATGAGTAAAGTGGGGATGGGGAGCAATAAAGGGGATGGGATAGAGGAAGAGAACATGAGGGGATGATGGGATGGCTGAGCTGGGAGAGGGACAGAGTGGGAGAGCAATGAAAGAGATATCTTGATAGAGGGAGACATTATGGGGTAAGGGAGAAACCTGGTGCTAGGGAAATTTCTAGGAATCCACAAGGATGACCCCAGATTAGAAGACTGGCAATAGTGGATAGGGTGCCTGAACTGGCCTACCCTGGTATTCAGATTGGTGAATTCCCTAACTGTCATCATAGAGCCTTCATCCAGTAATTGATGGAAGCAGATGCAGAGATCCACAACCAAGCACCAGGCTGAACTCTGGGAGTCCAGTAGAGAAGAGGGAAGAGGATTCTATGAGCAAGGGGGGCGGGGTCAAGATTTGTAGGGAAATCTACAGAGACAACTAAACCATGTTTGTAGGAACTCAGGAACTTTAGACCAACAGCTGTGGAACCAGCATGAGACTGGACTAGCCCCTCTGCATATGGGAGACAGTTGTGTAGCTTGGTCTGTTTGAAGGCCCCCTGGTAATGGGATCAGGATCTATACCTGGTGCATGTGCTGGCAATCTGGAGCCCATTACCTATAGTGGGATGCCTAGCTCAGCCTTGTTGCAGTGTGGAGGTGCTTGATCCTGCCTCAACTGAATGTACCAGGATTTGCTGACTCCCCACGGGAGACCTAACACTTTTTTGGAGGAGGGGCTGGGGGTATACTGGAGGGGAGTCGGAAGAGGGATGAGAGGGGGATCTGTGGTTGGTATGTAAAATAAAATTTTAAATAAAAAAAGAACAAAATAATGAAAGACAACACTGAATAGAGATAAAAGGATACTTAATATGAAAAGAGGATGGAGAAACCACTATCTTAGAGTTCATGATTTGTTACAGAGGTAGACTAATAAAAACAGCATGGTTCTAGCATCACAATAGACATGTTGATCAGTTAATCAAACTAAACACCAAATGGAGGTCCACACACCAATGGACACATGATTTTTCATATAGAAACCGGAAATATACACTGGGTAAAAAACATCTTCCACACATGGTAATGAACTAATCTTGATTGCTGCATGGAGAAAACTGCACAGAGATCTGTATTTACTACCCTAAATAAAAACTTAATTCCAAATGAATCAAGGATCTCTAAATAAGACCAGAGACACTGAATATAACAGAAGAGAAAGTGTGTAATAGGCTTGAATTCATTGGTACAGGAAAAGACTTTTTGAATAGGACACCTGTAGCACAGGCACTAAGACCCACACTTAATAAATGGGACCACATGAAGCTGAAAGTTTCCTATGGCAAGATATCTATGTAAGCTTTGGGATTGTCAATGACTGCTCCACTATATGATAGTGTATGCTGTGTTATTGAAATAGACTGTAGATAAGAATTCTAAATGCATTTCCTATTCCTTGTAATTAAATTACAATGCACTATGAGTGAAGTGAAGCAGTGTACTATGAGTTCTAGAGCAACACAAAAATTGATTTTCTTTCCTGAAGATATTGTACATTGCTGTTTGTCCAGTCCAGATCAGAATCTCTGAGCTCAAATAAGTTTCTGCCTTGTCCTTACAGATAGCTATGTGTGTAGGTGTGCATTCTGAGATCCATCAAGAAATTATGGTCACACACTGGGGCAGTCTCATTAGTCTCATGATTGACTTCTACAAGTCACTAATAAACAGAGATTGCACACTGGAAATGATAAGGCAGTCCAACATGAATATTAAACATTGAAGCTGAGCTGACATTTCTAAATGTTTTATGTTGTCAATGTAATAATTTTGAAGCATGTATGCCACTAGTGAGTTGGCATTGCTTATGACAAAACCTTCCAACATTATAGTCAAGATATAATTGGCATCAGGAAGACTGTGTGTATTTGAAATGTAGTAGAATAAATTGATCAGGAGAAAGTGACTTACAAAATTTACCTGTTTGAGACTGCTGTGTTTCAGGCTTGGATCTGGAGACTAGATGACAATCATCCCTCAGCTATTTTGAAAAGAGACATTTAATCAATATTTTGGATTTCAACAATATATAAATATTCAATATAAATATTAAAAGGCATTTACCTCTGGATGTGGACATTTTTCAGCCCAAACTGAAAGAAAAAGAAAGTATAGTCAATCTTATGCACAATAAGAATTCCAAACCTACCTTTATGAAGGCTTCAGAGGGCAATGAGTTCTATTCCCTTCTTTCAAAATAACCATCTATTATTTTATTGGTTAGGAAAGCAGCTGACAAGAAATATATTGAAATATATCAAAAGAAATCTATAGATTCAATTTAATTCCCATCAAAATTCAGAGAAATTTAAAAAACAACCACAACAGCATCAAAAAGCCTTTCAGGTTCATATGGAAATACAAAAAAATCTTGGATAGATTTAAGAAGATTCTCAATACTAAAATACGCTGGAGAAATCACTATCCCAGATTGCATGTTTTGTTACAGAACTAGAGTAATAAAAACATCATGATTCTATCATCAAAATAGACATGTTGATCAATGAAATCAAATTAATGTCAAAACACCTATGAATACATGATTTTTCATAAAGAAACTAGAAATACACACTGGATAAAAAAATAGCCTCCATACATGGAGATTACCAAACTTCATGGATACATGAAGGAGAATACACATACAAAACTCAACTCCAAGTGGATCATGAATCTCAAAATAAGACTAGATACCCTGAATATGACAGAAGAAAAAGTTTTTAACAGGCTTGAACTCACTGGTACAGGAAATACTTCTGAACAGAACACCTGCAATACAGCACTAAGACCCAAATTTAGTAAATGGGACCACATGAAACCGAAAGCTTCTTTATGGCAAAGGACACCATCATCAGGCTACATAATAGGAAAAGAACTTAATCATTCAAACCTCTAATGTACAGTTAGTATCTAAAATACATAAAGAAGAAAAATTGGACTCCCAGGAAACAACTAACCCAATGATAATGGTGTTCGGGAATACAAAGACAATTTTTAAAAGATAAAACACAAACTGCTGACAAACTTTTAAAGAAATGCTCATCATCTTTCTTTATCAGGAGAATGCAAACCAAAAGTACTTTGAGATTTCATTTTTCTCCTGTCCAAAGGGCAAAGTTCAATTAAGCAAATGACAACTCATGCTTGTGAGGATATGACGAAAATGGAACACTTGCTCATTACTGATGAGAATGTAAACTTTTACAGCCATTAAGGAAATGACTCTGGCATTTTCTCAGGAAGCTGGCTACTAATCCTTCTCTAAAGCCACCTATACATCTATCTGGCATATACCCAAAGGACTCTATATCCTACTACAATAAATACCTGCTCATACATGCTCATTATTGACTATTTACAATAGCCAGATTTAGGGAACAGTTTAGATGTCCTTTAACTGGCAAATATATAATGAAAATATGGTGAACTTACACGATGGGGTGTTTTGCTTCTATCAAAAAAAGGAAATTTACATATAAGTGTAGGAAGCTAGAAAAAAATCATCACCAATGAGGAGACCCAGTTCCAAAAGTCAAATACTGTATAATTTCCCTTATATGTGAGTGTTAGCATTTAAGTCTTCAACATGTGTGCTAAAATTCATAGACTCTGCATCAAGTAAGGGACTGCTTGCGAGGATCGTTCAAGTAAAGGGAAATAGAATATATAATTGTAAAGAGACAGTGGGGGGAAGGGCGATGCAAGTGAGAGGTTAGGGTAGGAATATGGGGATGGACAATTTACTAAAGTCCACGTGAAAAACCATATGGAAACATACTGCTGTAGAATATTTCTAAATACATATGCATATAAAATAAATCCAAATGGAGTCTCCAAATAAAAGAGGAGATAAAGCCCCAATTAGACATCTTTTGCTAAACATGAAACCTTCAGTTATACCTAGTTGAGTCAATGGACAAAAGGGCAATTTAGGTATCTCAGGTAGAAGAGAACTCAGAGATCCTTCTGGGAGTATCTCAATTTTACACATCGCTCATGCATATTAACATATGGGGCTTATTACCACTTTTGTTGTCTTTTATTTAAGTGTAAATTTATTCAGTGATTTCTTTTGGTAGCACAACATACCAGCATTTGTCTTACATAAAGTCTCTTCATGATGACTCTTACCTTGAATTATTTCATTTTCTTCTAGACCATTTCCTATGTTGGATGACTGGGCAGCTTTCTGCAGTGGATTAGGGTAAAAGACACTCCGTCACGTGATATTAGTAGTGTAATTTCAAAAGGTCTCATTTTCTATTTCTGAACATATCATGATATTGGACTTTAAGAAAATTGTTCATGAGAATATATGCAGTATATATCAAAAACCATGGTATTTGAATGGAGAATCTTATATACACAGTCAAGTTTAAGTCTTTCATTTCCCAATTACATACAAGAAATATAGAATAGAGGAAAAACATCCATAGACAGAGTAATGCCTGATGTGTATGTATCAATAAAAGTAATTATTTTATATTACAATGCATAAAACTAATTTGTTCTTCTTAGTAAAGTTGGAGAATGTTAATGACACAAATGTTCACATCTTTAGTAAGGCCATTCCTCTAGGACACGATTAATATTAATCATGAGGTGTTATACAATGACATTATTTGTGTGGTTAGGCTTGATAGGAGATATGTATTATGTTAAAAAGCATTCATGTTATATCATGCTGATTGTGTAGTGAAGAAGGCAGAATGTGCTTAATTTCGGTAAAAGTGAACGAACAAAACTGACATATTTCGTTAATTTCTTATAGATGGTAAATCTGGATCAAAATGATAAGCAGACAAGTTATTTCCTATGTTACCTTTAGACAATAACATTAGACCATTATGCAGTTTTAATATTTTGCAAATGTTTCTCAATGAACAGAAATCTTCCCCAAACACCATTTCACATTTTTTGCATGTTTAATAGAATCAACAAATCTTGCTTTCTCGTCATTCAAGAATTTTAAAAGTTATGAGAATATGTTGTCCACTATTCTATATGTACAGTAATGCCATCCTATTTGACAGTTACTGAGTGGACACTCCCTCATCTTCTAAAACATGTTAGGCTTCATACTTTGATCTCTGATATCAAAATACCATTCTCACTCCTACCCTGTATTAATGACAATTTTACCTAAATGTCTCTCTGTACCATATGTTTTCTTTATGACAAAATGCACCTATCTGAACTAAAACAGTTGCTTTTTACTTGTTTTGTGTTCTATTACTATAGCATATTAGGCTTCCCTCTGAAATTCTCAGTTCTTGATTTCTCAACATAGAGTAGATATTGACTATACAGATTTATGTAGGTTTAAAATATTAAAAATGTCTTCAGAACATACTCATACTTCAGTAAGTACCTAACATTGTGTAAAAGGGAAACTATAGTGTCTTTAATCTATTTGAATTCTCTATATTAACTCAACTCCCAATATATATATTAATTAAGCATATTGGACAATAATGTGGAAATAATTAATTTTCTTCATTGAATTGAGCAAAATAGTTGAGTTTTTCCTTCACAACGAAGCCTCTTTTATGGAATCAAAAATTCTTTCTGTTGGCAGATTAGTTGATTATATGTCCATATTATCTTCTCAAATGAGGACCTTGAAATAACCCAATGACCATAAGGAAAAAATTTCTCCTTGACATAACTGAGTATAATCATCACATAACAAATTTAGTTTCTGCAGGAAGAATCAACTTTATGAAATAAATCCAACTCTGAAGTCACAATTTTATATCATCCACTATTTTAAATAGAGAGCCATAAGACTCTCCAGCTACGTAAAGAGCTTAACATAAAGCACAAGTAATAATCACATAATTATTTACTAAATTACTTATAAAAGACAATGATTAGCTGTGTGACTGGATTCTAAGAATACCCTGTGTTTTATAATAGGTAAAAGACTTTCACTTCAATGTTAAATCATCATTGATGGACTGAATATAGTAGCCTGAAGTGTAGTTTCTTTTGGCCTATGGTAAGATCATCAAACCAAACAGTAGTAAGTGAGAAATTTAAATTTAAATAGTTATATACCAACTTTTGATAGTCTTCATTCTTATTATAAGCATTTTCATTTTCCAGTTTTAAATCCGGTATTGTTTCTAATTCTAGTTCTTCTGACATATCCACATATTTTATTTAAAAAATAAATATAACAATTAGATACACAATTTTCTATGACAATAGACTGAAATACATTCATAATTAGAATTTAGAAAAAAAATTTACTCTTATCAAATATTTCAATTAAATGTACTTTATACATGAATATTTACATGCTTAGATAAATGCCCAAGTTGTAGAAATACCTGTATATCACTTGTACAGAAACTGCATGTTGCCAGCTTCAAGACATCCAAATACTTGACTAATTCATCTAGTAGTAACACACCTCTCATAAATGACCAAGCTCTCTAAAATCTACATTTTCAGACGTCATCCATTTTTCAGAACATTTATAATGTGCTCACACCCACAAGCACATTCAAAAATGTACAAATTAAAGAAATTGGAGAAGGATTATGAAATAATTTTTTTTATTGAAACTGGCAAAATAGTTTTAGTTGTAAGGCCCTATTGCTCAAGACTCCACACTTTAGACACAGAATTTGGAGTAATTTAGCTGGACCTGACATAGAAACCTGCTCTCCTACTATGAGAACATGCTATGCAAAGTGCCAAGGGAGATAAGCAATCAGTAATCCCACCACCAAGATGTTGAAAGGCCTGGCAAGATAACGCTCATGGTAGGATAGCGACACTTTTATTTTTGGGGTAACCAACAGCTGTCCTATCGGTCCGGAGACCCACTCAATGAGAAATTCATTCCTGGTACTGGGAAACTAATCAACTATCCATGGATGGAGAAATCATAAACACTAGGAGTCATCAATTACTCCCGTTTTCTTATAACAGTATACTTACTGTGTTCTAAATATGGTTTTTATAGTCACGGTTATACCACAGAAGAATGTAGCTGTCATTTCTCCTCAAAGAATTTACTTTACACAGTACATAAAAGTATTACAGTATATACAATTAATCAGACTCCAAGGAGTGACCATAATATGCCGCAACTCCACTTACAAAGTCCTAAATCTAAAGATCAGGAAAAATAGCAAGAATTGGGTAGATAGATTGTAAAATCAAAGTACCAGCACTCTTGAAGCTACACAGCATCTTCTATGCATGACTTAGATATTGCTACCACGAAATTTCAAAAGTATGATATCTGAAAAGACACCTATATAAGGACAACACTTGATGAAATGCTACTGTGGGTGAAGTAAATCTCACAATGCACAACCCCTAGATGAAGATCTGTAGGCAATCAGTGACTGATAAACAAAGAAAAATCAGGTGATTTTCCAGAGATGAGCTCATCCTAGTAGGATAATAGGTTGTGCAATTCCAGTGATCAGTCCTAAACACATGTACATACAAGCAACACACTAAACAAATACACACAAGCATGCATGCACTTACACACACTCACACACGCACAGAGACACAAACACACATGCACACACATATTCACGCATGTACGCACGCATACACACACACACACAAAAAAAAAAATAGTGTGTCTTTACTAATAGTATAGAAGTCACACACATAGTTACTAAGGACTTGAGCACAGGAAATGTTGTAGGAATAGCCAGACACCTGAAAATGATGTAAATATAGTACACAAGCATGAAATTATCAAAAGCTAAATAAAATAAAAGGCAACTCTTTTACTGACATTCTTATTTCAACCTTTGGATGAAAGTTTTTCTTGTCTACTATTACATTTTTACTTTTGTTTGATTTAATATGTATTACGTGGGTTATTTTATTTGGCTAAGGTATTTGTTGCCATGTTTTAAGCAAACCTCTCTGCCAAGTGATCTTACAAGTTAAGCATGTGCATTACCTTCTTGTTCTTCTACATTTTCATATTGTTTGGAAGCTATTGGTAAGTCATCCACACCACTTTTCAGACTATTCTCAGGAATATCTTGCTAAAATAATAAAAATAATAATGAGAATATAGTTGAATTTCCTATTTTGAATTCAACTAAACTTAAAAATAGGATAAAATATTTTCATAGATAACCTTTTGCATGCTCTTGAGATCAACCTGTCTTTTTACCCCATACAGTCACATATTCTAAAATCAAGCCTTGTAGCAGAAATAGAAAAAGATTATCTGCAGAATTCAATAAAGAACTAAACTCATAATATGAAACTTACATTCCTCACCAAAAATTAAACAGTTAAAGGATACATTTAAGTAATAATAACTGTTAATGTGCTTGCCATATCAAAGTATTTGATTTAAAAATCAATTCCTTGAGAAAATCATTTTAATATTATAATAAGGCCCTTTGGTTAGTATGAAAATACAAACTACGCCAGGTGGAGAAGAATTGAAATATTTTAGAATTAGTTTTGTTTATGAAAAGAAGGATGTACAAAAAATAGTTTTGTTAAAATCTTGATAGAGAGAAAATAGTTTCATAAAATTAAAAAGCAATTAGTGATTCTTCTTTGTTTACATAATGCATGTAATCTTTCAATGAAATCTTAAACTCTTTCACAGTAAAAAATGGGTATCATTAGAGCATAACAAGCATTAACATGAAGGGAAGCATCAGAACATTCATTCTATGTCTGGAATGTTCCTGGTGCTTATTTATACTTGAAATAGTAGAGAGGTCCTTATGCAATTACACACTCAGCATTTTTAGTCATTTACTTGTGAGATAGGTAAGAAAATTTAAAGTTCACATAGATTCACTATTCTCTAAATGGCATAACACTAATGGTTATCACTTCATATTTAAGTCATATGAACTGGTAGTTTTAATTCAGAAAGATTCTGTGATGAAACATCAATGTCATTATGTCAGCTGAGGATTTGTAAGTCTTCAAATACTGTTGAAATATATGTCAGTCTGGTCCCAACATTCATAAAACACATGAAGAAAGGAATAAAAAGCCCTATTGACTATATGCTGAAATCCACATTTGAAGAATTTATGTATAGCTTATCACAATAAGACTTGAAGGACTGGGTGTGTGGTTGAGTGGTAAAGAATTTGCCTTGCATTCACTAATTTCATAGTTGATGTAATAAACGAAAAAACAAAAAAGAAAACTACAAAACTCTAATCACAAGTGATCTAGGACACCCAGAAACAGGAAGCCTAACCTCAGAGTGATTTTGGAGATTTAAATGAGCAATGAAACCACTGTGTAGACATCCTTTAAAATTTGAAGTGTTACATATGATGCAAAGAATTTCAGGTTACTTTTAAAGATTTTGAGTGCAAAAATAAGATGAAATTGAAATTTTGCCTTTAGCATTGGTTATCAAAGACCTTATTCTAGAACTTGCTACAATTAGGGGGAAACATGTATACCTCAATTATATGAAGAGTTTTTTCTTCCATTTTTGATTTAAAAATTTGCATGTACAATATATTTTGAACATATTTTCCCAACCAAAATACTCCCAGATTATTCCCCATCTACCTACCCCCCAAGTTTATAATCTTTCTCTCTTAAATCTACCCCCAAATTGAAAATACAAACTTACAACCAATAAGACAAACATGCCACAAGAGAACAATCAGCACCCAACAATACCACAAACACAAAATTGAACACTGCTTCCTTTGTGTTGATCAACTTCCCCTGGTCATAGTGTCTTCTCTGGAGTGCCTTTGATATACCCAGTGATGCTTCAAGTAGAACACTGACTTTTCCTTTTGCCAACAGCTATCAATTACAAACTGTGTCCTGGTTATGGATGGCAGCCTGTGTCTTCTTCTGCCTCTTAGTGCTGGCACCCTGTCTTGTTGGAACCTGGGCAAATCATCTGTGTATGGGTGTAGTCTCTGAGTTCATATGTGCATTGGTCTTGGTCCTGTTGTGTCTGGAAGCCAAAGTTTCCTTGACCTTATCCATAAGCACTGGCTCTTATAATCATTCTGCTTCCTTTTCTACATAAACACTGAGCCTTGATGGAGGAGGTTTGATGAAGACATCCAATTTATGACTAGGTGGTCCAAAGTCTCTCACTCTGCATTTTGACCAGTTGTTGATCTCTGTGTTGATTCCCATCTACTGCAAGAGAAAACTTCTATAAGGAGGATCGGGAAAGGTATAGTGACATGTCTCTAGGACTCATTTTCTTGCTGTATTCATTCAGAAGAAGAGTAGCATTGGGTTTATCCATAGGCCCATACCCTACATTATCACGTTATTGGCCCCTTTGGCAGTGTTAGGTTTGTATTCCACCTTATGCAGTCTCTAAGTCCAATGAAAAAGTTATTTGTTATTCCCATAACATTTATGCTACTATGGGACCAGCATATGTTTCCGACAGGTCACTGTTGAAGGTCACAGGGTTGTAGTTGGTGATATCGATGATTACCTTTCTCCTCTGTGAGCAGGAGGTGTATCTTCTAGCACCACGAACATTAGTTAGAAGGTGTAATGATTCTATTTGGGCACAAATCCATCTACTCTATGTTTGGGTATTTAATATGTGGTTTTTTTCACCAATAGGGTCTTTCTATTTGGTTGTGGAGTGAGACCAAAGGCCTTCACCATAGCCTGTTATGTTTGGATAATTCTATGTGCCTGTAGAATCATCAACAAATGGTTCAGGTCAAACTGGATGGCCACATGCAGAAGAACTAAGTAGATCCATATCTATCACCCTGCATACATCTCAACTACGAATGGATCAAAGACTTCAACATAAGACCATAAACTCTGATTAAGATAGAAGAAAATGTCTGGAAAGGGCTTGAATTCATTGTTACAGTCAATGACTGACTTTCTGAACCAGATACCAATAACACAGGCATTAGAACCAAAACTAGCAAGTGTAACTTCATGAAGATGAAAAGCTTCTCCTTAGAATAGAACAGCATCATGTAAAAATTTATGGCATGGAAAATGAATAAACCATTGCCAATTATACATCTGATAGGGGATTAGCATCTAAACCACAAAGAACTAATAAACTGAAAATCAAGAAAACAAATAACATGTTCTAAAAAATGGGGTACAGAACAAAGCAGAGATACACAAATGCCTGAGAAACACTTCAGTAAATGTTCAACATCCTTAGTCATCAACGGAAATGTAAATCAATGCCCCTCTGAGATTTCATTTTACCTAAGTCAAAATGGTCAAGATCAATAAAACAAATGACAGCTCAGCTGGGGAGTATGCAAGGAAAGGGAAACACTTGTTCCTTCCTGAAGGAAGTGCAAACTTATACTAGGATGTGAAGAGCCTTCAAACATTCTTTTTGTACCTCATTGTATACCCATTGGCAGCCTGAGACAGAACTCATTAGGAACATCCTTGAACTCTTGGAAAGTTCAACCTGCCTCTGTCATCTGAATTTTAGGATAAAGACTGTGCCATGATGACTGGATCCAATATTTTATGAGAATGAATAATGCAAAGCTACAATTATACTTATTTTGAGAGAAAGATTTTGTATTTCTACATTTTAATCACTTTAAATAATACTTTTTTCTAGATAAAGTACCAAAATGCTGTGGGATGGTCTTTCTGTATGCTGTGAATATATGTTGCTCCCATGGGTTAATAAATAACGCTGTACTGGGCTATGGCAGGTCAGGATGGAGCCAGGCAGGAAAACCAAGAGAGACAGAGAAAGAAGAAGGGTGGAGTCAAGGAAGATGCTGCAAGCTGTCGGGGGGAGCAAGATGTAATAAAATACAGGTAAAGCCACGAGGCACATAGACTAATAGAAATGGGTTAATTTAAGATATAATAGCAATAAGCCTGAGCCATATATCAAACAGTTTATAATTAATATAAACCTCTGTGTTTTTATTTGGGACCAAGTGGCTGCAGGACACAGGAAAACTTCCATCTACACCAGACTTGAAAAATTGTTTTTAAATGTTAGTGTCCTGAGTAAGAGGGTGTTTTTTTTTGATATTTTTATTATTAAGAAATTTTCTATTCAGGTTACATAATAACCACAGATTCCCCTGTCCTCCCTCCTTGCACCCCCAGCCTTCCTCCCCAACCCACCCCCCATTCCCATCTCCTCCAAGGCAAGGTCTCCCATGGGGACTCAGCAGAGCCTGATATATTTGGTTGAGGCAGGCCTAAGCCCCTCCCTCATGCACCAAGGCTGCTCAGGGTGTCCCACCACAGGCACTGGGTTCCAAAAAACACACTCACACACCAGGGACAGATCCCAATTCCACTGCCTGGGGGTCTGCTAACCAGTTCAAGGCAAACAACTGTCTCACCTATCCAGAGGGCCTAGTCCAGTCCCATGGGCCTCGACAGCTATTGGTGCACACTTCATGAATTTCCACTAGTTTGGCTGGCTCTCTCTGTACATTTTCCCATCGTGATCTCAATGTCCCTTGCTCATAGAATTCCTTCTCTCTCTTATCAATTGAACTACTGGAGCTTGGTCTGGTGCTTGGCCATGGATCTCTGCATCTGCTTCCATCAGTTACTGGATGAAGGCTCTATGATGACAGTTACGGTATTCACTAATCTGATTATCAGAGTAGGCGAGATCAGGCACACTCTCAACTATTGCTAGTAGTCTAAGGTGGGGTCATCCTTGTGGATTCCTGGGAACTTCCCTAGCACTCTGTTTCTCCCTGTTCCCATGATGTCTTCATTTATCATGGTATCCCTTTCCTTGCTATCCCATTCTGTCCCTGTTCCAGCTCAAACCTCCCATTGCCTTATGTTCTCATCCCCCATTCCTTGCCCTCCATTACTCCCCCTCACCCTCAGTTTGCTCATGTTGATCTCATCTATTTCGCCTTCACTGTTTGATCTATAGGGTCTTCCTTGTTAGCCAGCTTCTTTGGAGTTGTGGGTTGTAGTCTGGTTATTCTTTGCTTTACATTTAATATCCATTTATGAGTGAGTACATACCATATTTTTCCTCTTGAGTCTGGGTTTTCATCCATTTGCCTGCAAATTTAATAATATCATTGTTTTTACTGCTGACTAGTACTCCATTGTGTGTATGTACCACATTTTCTTTATCCATTCTTCACCTGAGGGGCATTTAGATTGTTTCCAGTTTCTGGCTATTATGAATAATGATGCTATGAACATAGTTGAGCTTGTGTCCTTGTGGTATGATTGAGCATTCCTTGGGTATATGCCCAAGAGTGGTATAGCTGGGTATTGAAGAAGACTGACTCCCAATTTTCTAAGAAACCACCATACTGATTTCCAAAGTGGCTGTACCAGTTTGCACTCTCACCAACAGTGGAGGAGTGTTCCCCTTCCTCCACATCCTCTCCAACATAAGCTGTCTTCAGTGTTTTTTATCATAGCCATTCTGACAGGTGTAAGATGGTATCTCAGAGTTATTTTGATTTGTATTTCCCTGATGGCTAAGGATGTTGAGCAATTTCTTAAAAGTCCTTTGGCCATTTGAGATTCTTCTGTTGAGAATTCTCTGTTTAGGCCTGTAGCCCATTTATTTGGATTGTTTGGAATTTTGATGTCTAGTTTATTGAATTCTTTTATATACTTTGGAGATCAGCCCTCTGTCAGATGTCAGGTGGGGTTGGTAAAGATCTTTTCCCGTTGTGTAGGCTGTCGTTTTGTCTTATTGACTGTGTCCTTTGCCCTACAAAAGCTTCTCAGTTTCAGGAAGTCCCATTTATTAATTGTTTCTCTCAGTGTCTGTGTTATATTTAGGAAGTGGTCTCCTGTGCCAATGCATTCTAGGCTACTTCCTACTTTCTCTTCTCAAGTTCAGTGTAACTGGATTTATGTTGAGGTCTTGGATCCACTTGGATTTGAGTTCAGTGCATGGCGACAGATAGGGATCTATATGCAGTCTTCTGCATGTTGACATCCAGTTAACATGTAGTTGACATCCAGTTAACAGTTTTTAAAAGTTAGTATCATGAGTAAAAGATTTTTTAAAAGGTACTTTAAAAACTAATGCTAATTTCTGTGCCCTTCAATACATGGGTTGGATATGTAAGCTACCTTAAGTAACATAATGAATAGGTTAGTCTACATATTTAGAGAAGCCTGAAAATTATGTAAGTCATGCTATAAGAAATAAAAATAAAACTACTAATGTTTATTTGTCCAAATATTCCCAAATTTCAAATTCCCTCCACTGTGGTAAAACTATACAAACTAATTTTTCTGTGATTACTTATTTCTTATCTCATTTTTGGCTTTCAGAACCTTAAAGTAATTATTATGTTTTGGTACTTTTCACCATCAATATAGTAATATTGTCATAATTTTATAAAAAAATTCTAGCCAATTTTTCATCTAAAGTGATGACATTTTGACAACTGCTCTATTATACCATTTCAAACTCCACAAAGAAGAAATTCAGCACAAGAATTTACCTCAAGAAGGCATTGATTACCTGAGTTTTCAAATTAGCTGTGTCCTCCATTGTTGCACACACAGAAATCAGTGACTCAGATTCAAAGTGATGTCTTTGAAGCAAAACACACAACAACAAATAAGTGAGTAGTGGACAAAAGCATTTGTCCTGAATGTTTAGTTATTTGAATAGCAGATGGTGTTTCTGTTGTTATTAGACATCTGTTTTATAAAATTTGTTCAGCTGTTAATTTCTGTCTCCACTTCTCCTAATCTCTGCATTTGTCAAGAAAGAGTTCCACATAGTTCCACATCAAATAGTGTCAGTCAATATATTTGTGGAACCTGAAAATCATTTGTTTTGAAAACTGTCCTGATGATTGCATGCAAATTACAATGAATTGCTCACATACTCTTTAATCATTAATTTAAATAAAGGTAATAGCCCCAAATAAAGCAAAACAATAGTGTCCTCATTCTACTCTATTAATAAAGCATAAAACTATATAACTACTAAATGGCAACCTTCATTCTTGAGCATGGAAAATACCCATTGAAAGGAAACCATCACATCCATTCATTGTAAAACAACTAATAAAGTCATGAAAAAGATGTGAAATCCTTGAACATTAAAGTTATAAGTGAACAAACAAATGTGCACATTGAGGTTTGAAATCCTCTTATCATGGGTGTTCAAACATTAAAATGTAATAATTCAGTTATTACATTGGTAGAGGCTGATTCAAAAACTACCAAGCACTTAAAAACCTTCATATGTGCTCGGTTGATGGCAGAGACTTCTGGAAAAGCAGATCCCTGGGACTTTTGCCTCTGTTTCCCTCTATGTTCTCTAGATGTCTTCCTTATATAGGATACCACTCCTCATTCCCTCTTTTGCAGTCTTCAGTGATGCTCTCTGGCCTTTAAATATTCATCCCAGGAAGGTGCAGATTCCTGAAAGTACAGGCTCAAAGAACCTGAAAGACAGCTAGTTCCCTGGTTCAGGCAAATAAGCTAAATGGAGGGTCAGCAACACACATCCCAAGCCTAGATATGTTACAAAATTCTATGATTATGTTCTGCAATTCCAATCTGAAAAGGACAGGAATTTGGCAAAGGTAACAGGAAAAGAAGCAGTGGCAGTGGATCACAGATATTTTTCATTTCAGCCCTTGGTTCTGAACATTCTCTAGCCCACCCTCTGTGATACCACATTCCCGTTTTCTATAAAGACTTCAGGTTGCTCAAGTAAGTTTCAACAGAAGAATCTATTTGTCATTTCTATCAATTAAGCACAAAAGGTAATATAGTTTCCAAATTACGTTCAACCCTATCCATTCCCAGATGATTTTCACCATCCTGTGTCTATGTAAATAACTTTATTGTCTTTAAAAAACTAATCACGAGGCCAAACTCTTAGTCCCATTGGCCTCCATGATTTTCCTTTCGAAATTGCCCTTCCCCTGTTAATGTCATTCAAATCATCCACCATTAGGCTACTTTTAATGCCATTCTTGGAACACTTGACTCATTCCCATATTTTCCTACAGAAATTCTCAATCAAATACTGGTCAGTAAGGACTGGTCTTTTAGTGAAGGAATGCATGGGAATCTAAATTGGGCCATTTGTATTTCCACCTCCATAGAATACTGTGTTTTAGTTTTGGCTTCTCCCTCAGAGCAACTGTTTATGTATAACGTTGGATCTAGTTTTCTGTGCTCAGGATATTTTTATTAGTTTTCAAAATTCCTTAAAAACTACAAATTTTTCAGATCTGAGATTTTCTAATAAAACAAGAAGCAGTACCTGGCAGTCAAAAATTCTAAACTATAGGTCAAGAAACATGAGGAAAAATAAATGTACAATAAAAAATTTCAAAATTCTTAGTGTCATGGGGAAACAAAGACTTGATGAAATGAGAAAAAAACTCTCCTGTACCCAGGCAGTCCAGTAGTTTGAAGAGAAAACAAAACTGAGTATAAGTTCATAACGTCTCTTAAATAGATGCTCACTTGTATCAACATAACATGGTATATGTGCACATGGACTACCATTCCAATAATGTAATTCCAAGCCTTCTGTCATCTTGCTCATTTCAAACCTATGGCACTACAGACACAATAAAGAGAGGTTTCCCCCTACAATCTTGATAGCAATGTAGTGTCTAAGAACAACTTTCAAAAGAAAAACTATGGAGGTTTTAGATAGGTTTCTCAGGAAAACTCTAATCCAGAGTTGACACATAAGGAAAACTGGCTTTCTACATGAGATCATCTCAATGTAGTCACAGGAACAAGAGAGTGCACAGGCTGACAGTTCAGTCAAGAGATGGCAACTTGTTACCTATGGGATTCATAGAATTAATCAAACTCTCTGGATGACCTTTGCTAAAGTAGTAAGACACTTAGTCACAAGGATATGAAAGCTTTAAAACATATGATTATATTAATGCATCATGGACACTAAATAAATCAGATGGAATCAGTGAAGAACACAATATTCAATAAACATTAGTTCTTTTCCCTGGTTCTAATTATAAGTTAACATTCATATTCAAAGACCTTAAAATCTTACCCCGATAAAAAGACATCTTCAGGCTGATTTCCTATAATTGAATGAAAAGTAGACATATTTCAGTCGATTATATTAGTCTACAAAATACCGTAGGGTAAATCTTCTAGAGTAAAAAATCTTCTAGGGTAAATAATAACTATGGTACTGGAATATAACAAATGCATCAGGAAATCTTCACCTCCTTTGGATTTATTGAATAAAAGAATGAAAGAAATTATCAGCATTTGATACCTCAAAGTAGGTGACCATGTATACTGACAACAAGTCCAACTAATGGCAAATAGTGCCGTTGCCAGAATCAGTGCCTATCATCAATAAATAGCAAAGAGAGTAGTTTTCTGGAAGAATGGTACCAGGATCAATTTGAAGACAGCATAAATATTTTGTTATAACACAACAAATATTCCCCAGATGCACGGCTGCAATCCTTTAGGTAGGGATGAAACAACCTATCAGAGAGAACCTGAGGCAATGATCATTGTACTTATCAATCTCCCCTAAAATTATGGAAACCTATCTGGACAAGGTTTCTCATAAAGACTTGCAAGGTATCAGAAAAGAGAGGTAAGGTGAAATCAATGCTGCCCACCCTCCTGATCTCCTCTGTGGTTAGGTTCTAATGAGCTCTTTTAGATCTGGCTATAGTTTTCATTCTTACCTATGATACAATAAGGTAGAACCACAATTGCTATTGTCACCTTTGGACATAACTACTGGTAAGATCCCCTCCTAAAGAATATATCTATTCTGCACATGGCTAAAATACAGAAAATTAAAAGTATGTACTAGGAAGGCTAGGTCCGAGAAAGTTGCTTTGGAGGTTTGTTTATTATAAAACTATAAATCCATATGTAGGTATCTACATATATATCACTTAATAACTCACTTAAGATTTTTCTACTGGGATAGAAACCTAGTTCCCTATGGTGGTATTTTATTTGTGCTGAAATGCGATTTTATTTGTATGTTAATAAAGATGCCTGGAGGTCAGAAGTAAAACCGAGCCACTAAGCAGAAGTCAGGTGGTGGTGGCACATACCCTTAATCCAATCCCATGGCAGGTAGAGTCTCTGTGTGGTCAAGGACACAGCCAAGGAGTGGTGACCTGAACCTTTAATCCCAGTACCAACCATAGAGACCTGGAGGTCTGTATAGACAGGCAGTGACAGGGAAGTCATGTGGTTGGGTTTAGAGCCAATGAGAAGGCAGAACAGAAAGGCAATAAAAAGACAAGTCACACAGGAAGAAGGTCTCTCTCTCTAGAGAAGAGACAGCAGCCAGGTATTAAGATAAGGCTGTCTGGGCTCTTCACTAGTGCTCTCATCTCTTGGACTTTTAACTCTGTTGTTGGCTCTGTGTTTCTTATTTACTAAGACCATTTAGAATTTTGTCTACAGTTCTCCTTTTATATAAAATAAGAAAGACCACACATGGTGAGATCCTATTGACATTACCCTTGAGAAAGTATCTTCCCATGGAAAATGAAGACTAGAAATGTGCCCAAGTGGCAGAGCACCTGTCTTGCAAAAATAGGGTAAAAGAAAAAATGGGATTGTGGATGGATAGTCAAGTATTCTCTGGTGTATGAGTGGCTTCATATTTACTGATAAGCACTATAGATATTAACGACTCACAATAAAAACAGAATTTAAATCTGGAATTAGTAGACTAGTTTCTTCTTTTTTCCCCCAAAGAAGAGGTTCATTATTTACTTCATCTACAGTATTCACATTCTAAAGGTTACTGCATATGGGAAAAAACCATGTGAAAGACTTGACTACAGTTTGGAAAAGTATGACCTCTGGAGATTGCCTTTTGGCAGTCAAGAGTCAGTTTGGCAACACAAAGCAGGAAGACAAAAATAAACAAAAATAAAAATAAAAACAGGGTCATTGGAGTAGCAAACACATAGAGCACCTCCTTCTTAAAGTATGAAACCTTGAGTTCAACACCTCACAGATAAGAATATTAATTTCTAATTATACATTTAGGAACCAGACCATTGCCATACAGTAGAGCCAGAAGTAATCACCGTGTATATAAACATTTCAGTAACACTATGTGATATATTTGTTTAAATGGAAGAATTTGAATACAAAATTACCATTATTTTAGGTTTTGTGCCACCTTTATTGAATACGTCTCTTTTTGTCTGTCACCCCCCAAAAACTGCCATCAGTAAACTCACACCTGGTCCAGATCCAAGCTGACAACCCTCTTTGTTTGTGAGCCACCATTGTTGGGCAATTCTCTTTTTCCATTTCCCATCCTATTATCCCCTACTACTATCTCCAAACCCACATGCCTTGCTTAAGAAATGCAGCAGGCATGGCCTCCATGTTTCCTAGCTACCTTTGCTAGCTAGGTGGCTACTTAATTTTCTCTGGAAGCCAACAATCCTATTCCAGACCCAAAGCTGTGAACCCTCTGTTGCAGGAATCCTAAATGTTATTTTAATTAAAAAATGGAGCCAGATATTGGGGAAAATGCTGAAAGATCAGAGAGACAAAGAAACAAGTCATAGCCAAGTCTAACCTCGCCAACTCCAGGAATCCTCTGACTGAATGCCTCTGAGTACTCAGCTGAAAGCGCTCCAGCTGAAAAGCCTCTAGACAAAAGGGGTTTCAGCCAAAAAGCCTTTAGTTCCTGTCTCCTCATGCCTTATATACCTTTCTCCACCCAGCCATCACTTCCTTCCTAGTGTTGGGATTAAAGGCATGTGACATCCCAGTAATGGGATTAAGGGTTGGTGCCACCACTGCTTGCCTCTGTTTCTCTCCTAGACTGATTAAATCTCATGTAGTCCAAGGTGGATATAACTCACAGAGATCCAGATGGGTCTCTGCCTCCCGAGTGCTAGGATTAAAGATGTGTGGCACCACTGCCTGGCCTCTATATTTAATCTAGTGGCTTGTTCTGTCCTCTTATCTTCAAGCAAATTTTATTAGAGTACACAATATATCACAACCTTTTCTGGGTAAGTCACTTCTTCCCTGTTCTGCCCCCACATTTTTTGTTTGTGGCTGTCACCATACACAGAAGACTAGGTCCAGATCAATGGCTGCAATAGATATAATACTGAAAATTTCAGCATGCCAATTAGAAAGTTCAGAGAAAAACCTTACCAATATAACAAATCAAACAAAAGATAGAATATGAGAATGTAAAGAAAAAGTAGAAAAATCTATAATTAATTAGCAAATAATATAAAAAAAAAAACCATGCTAGAAGACCAGGAAAGAAATTTGAGATACTATCAAAGGCTCAAATCTTTGAATTCTATTGGCATACATGAGGAAACAGTATTCTCAATCAATAGCATAGACAAGATTAATAGAAAGATCACAGAGGAATTCTTCATCCAAGTAAGGAAATATATACACACACTGATACAAGAATCAAACAAAACCCCAACCAGACAAGATCAGAAAGAAAACTCCAAAGCATATAATAGTAACACCACCAAATATACAGGACTAGGAAAAAATATTGAAAGCTTAAGAAAAGAAAGTATACAAGTCATTTGGAAATGAACGTGCCCAGGGCAACAGCTGAATTATCAAATAAAACTCTGAAAAGCAGAAGAGCCTGAAGCAATGAACTTCAAATACTACAAGTCCATGCATGTCAACCAGGACTTGTGTGCCCAGTGAATCTGTCTGCCATAGCTGAAGAGGAAACACTTCCATGATACAAGCAGCCTGAAACAGTTATAGCAAATAATAAATTCTAAACAGACTACTAAATGTAATACTTCTAACTGAAGAGAGGAGTAAGTGTGAGAGGAGACTTTTAGAAAGAAAACAAGCAACGCTATAATTTAAGGAAATACAAAGGGCATCTAACAACACAAAACAACAGGAAAATAAAACACTGCAATCTAGGTACAACTTTCAATAACGAATCCAGATATCAATGGCCTCAACACTCCAGTCAAAAGACAAAGGCTACCTAAACAAATTAAGAAACAAAATCCAACTATCTATTGTCTATGAAAAATCTCATCTTAGTTTAAAAGTCAAGCACCCTCTTACAATGAATGGATGCAAAATGTATTCTCAAAATGTATTCTAAGCAAACACTGTCAGGAAGCAAGCAGGTATCGGCATCCTAGTACCTGAAAAATCATTTTCAAACTAAAATGAAGCAGAAGAGACAAAGATGTGCACTTCATACTAATTAAAGTGTCAACAAATACAAAATAGAATACTTACACACACACACACACACACACACACACACACACACACACACACACATGCAGGTGCACCCAACTTCACAAGAAACCTAATGGAACAAAAGGCACAGATCAACACAGACCCGATAACATTATGTGATTGCAAACACTGATTTTTCCAATTGATTGGTCATCCAGCCCAAGTACATACAATCTCAGAATTAAATGACATCTTCATTCAATTGACCTAACCAATAATTAAATATTCCACCTCAATACCAAAGAATATATATTCCACTCAGCAGCACAAAGAGGCTCCTCTTAAATAGAGCATATGCCTAGAGACAAAGGAAACTTTAAGAAATACAGAAAATTGAAATAATGCCATGTACAGTATGCAACCACTGAGTCATAAAAGTTAAAATTGGCAGCAAAATAAACTCCAGTATGCATATAAACAAATAAATGACCTAATGATCCAAGTCAAGAATTTGAAGAAAAAAGAACAAGAACAAACCAAACCCCCAAACAGTAGATAGTACGAAATAATAAAAAGTAAATGAATTAAATAGAAAAAAAGAAAACTGTACAAAGAACTAATGAATCTAATAGCTATTTTTCTGAGAAGATAAAGATGACTCCTTCATCAAGATTCTCTTGAGTCTCACACCAGAATGTAGACATGAAGCAGAGATCAGCAGAGTCTAGGGATCCCAGTCTCAGTTGATAAATCAACATTACAACTCCAGCATCTCTAGCTCAGGGAACATCACAGAACAGGCAGAGGGAAAGACTGCAAACATCAGGAAGTCTGCTGTGAAACAGTCTCTCATGGAAATGGCTATATTAACAAGATCTGAACAGAGACAATATCAATAGACATGCTAAGGAAGAAGTAGGGAGGAATCTCCGAGGGCCATGCTCCTGGACAAGGAACTGCAGGAAACTAATGACTGCTGAGATAGGGATAGTGAGTCTCTCTCAGACAGGAACCCCTAATTGCTTGACTGATGAAATTGTAGTCAGCACTGAAACCATGTAACTACAAACAAGAAAACTGAACTCAGTAGGTTGTAGTTACACATTTGTGTCTCTGTGTGTGAATGTGTGCATTGAAGAGTAATTATAAGGGAAGAAGAGACTATCAATTTGAGACCTGCGGGGACATGGAAGAAGCGGGAGCGTGGGGAGAGTGCTGGAGGGAAGAAAGGGAAGTGGGAAAGTGATCTAATTGTACTTTAGTTAAAATCTATAGAAAAGAAAACATTCCTTTAATAACATACACAGGAAAGGAAATCATAAAAGGATTGAATATTGTGTCTTGTTTAGCCATACAAATCATGTTTTCTATGATATGTATAACAAAGTAATTGTGTTCACTTACTGCAATGCATTCATTTTTACTGTGAGAAAATAATGTGTTTTTTTTATAATGTGTGTGGATAGCTAAGAAGACAACTTAGAAGTTAACAGCATGCATTGCTCTTCAAGAGGACCTGTGTTCTGCTCTCAGAACCTATGTGGTATTTTACAATCACCTGTAACTCCAGTTCCAAAGAATACAACACCATCTTCTCTCTCCCACAAGCACCAGACATGAACATGATGCACATGCCTGGTGTACATGCAGGCAAAAACACTCACACATGAAATAAAATAAACAAATAAAATGAATTACAATACAGTGTAGTGGAACTATTAATGAAGTAGACACTATGTTAACATTTTTAGAAAAAAAATGTATGAAGTACACTAAAATGTGCTGTGGGCTGGGGAGAGGCTGGCATCTCATCACAGTATGGTAATTAAAAAAATATTTTTACATGCAAGTATGTAATTCCGGTGTAAAACTGAGAAACTTTTTAACAAAGCAGTTTCATACAACTAATTTCTTAAACAATTCAGCCGTCAATAGACACTTGGTTTTTAAAACTGCCTAGGAGGAGCTGGAGAGAGGAATGTAAAGGAGGAAAGGATATTAATTCTATCATAATTTAAATGCATTTTAAAAATAAAAACTGCTCTTTGTGAGTGAAGGGGAAGGGGAACACTCATCCACTCACCCAATGGTAAGGGCAGTACAAACATATAACCACTATGAAAATCTGTTTGGCCATTATTCAAGAAGCTGGTTATGGATCCACCTCAAGATCCAGCTACACTATTCTTGGGTATGTACCCAAATAATATCTAATTACAGAGAATTGAAAAATTCTAAATGCAACATTTTTAATCTAAAGAAGGGCTACAGAGAAGGAAACTTCAAAAGACTTACGTGTGAAGGTATTTTGTTGTCTCCAGAGGAATAAGTCGTGCTGAATAATCACCATTTTTCTGCCAAGTATGGAAATGGTGGTAAACAACGTTATTATTTTAATATGGATGGAAAATCATTTATCAATATATTAAATATTTAAGATATTTCAAAGACAATATAAGATTCCATCAAGTCATCTGGACATACCCTTCAAATTTATTAGTTCTAAAAGATTTTACAAAGTGTCTCATTTTAGAGGGAAAGAACAGAGTGAGATGGTGTAGATTTACTATGGTTCAAATCATCTGGATTATCTTGACAGGATGGAAAGTGCCCTAATATAGGTAGGAGTCCTAAGTATACTCGCTCTGGGAAAGTGTTTCCTTAGGCTCCGACTTAAGTTTCCAAAACTCAGGATTTCCCTACTTTAGTTTAAAAGTTTGCTATGAAAATTTCACCACCTAAAAACAGGCACAGAAATAGTAAAGCAGTATCTAACTTGCTTCTCAGTCTTGATCTGATTAGAATCCTAAATGAAAGCACTCTATAATTCATGAATGGACCTATTATCAAATGCTACAGAATTCAGAATTTGATATTACTGAAATAAAGAGTAAGCCCATGGTGAGAACACTAATGAATTCCAAGACATAGGTTGCTCTATTGCTGGTCTTCCTTTAGCCAAGAAGGAAACAATGATCTGAGTTTTGTCATAATGATCCTGAATCGCAAGTGGAGTTGACTAAAATGCTTCCATTCCAAAAGCATTTAAATAATGAAGTCACGCTTGGTTAAAATACAACATTGGTAAATATTTCATGTCTAAATTTAGTTTCAATTAGCGTTTTAACTTCTGGACTTACGTTTTGCGTTTCCCCATAATGGCATAATAAAGAGCACTCCATCCAAATGTGTCCTTTAACTGGTGATCAACACCTTTCTTCAGTAAAATTTCAACCATATTTTCACAATCCCATCTAACAGCATACATGAGTGTTGTTCTAGAATGACAGAGGCAATTCAATTACTTAAATGGTGAACTGTATACATTTTACCATATAAGTATAAGGCCTTTGTGTGTAGAATGGACCATTAACTAAGTAGCCTTAAGCATCCTGAAAGCAGAGTTCAGATTCCTAAAATATGTCCAAGGCTAAAACTAGAAAACAAGCAGAAAACTTCTTAGCCCACTATGATACTTTATAGAGTAGAATTTGTATTTTAAATTGTTTATGGTGAATAACTGTTTGGAGAAAATTGACCAGAAGTACAGAAAGCTTTATATGAAAAAGAACACCATTTCCTTCCTATTCTATTAAAATACAATTCACTATTATATATGGAATTGAAATTTGCGTAAAATGATAGTAATAATGTTATCAAATAATTTTAATGTTAAAAATGAATGTTTTCAAATCCTGATACTAATATCATGCCATATATGTAAGTTTACAACTACCATTCATGTATCATCCTTCTCTGCACACCACCAAAAGTATTTGAAGATTAAAGGGTGTTCACAAGGTTGTGTGATTGCAAACTTGAAAACACTGGGACTGACACTGTAAATGTACAATCTAATATAAATGCTATCAATTCATAGAAGATCATATGGCAGTCAAAATAAAAATCAAAATAAAAACCTCTCATTATGAAAGGGAATATGAACCTGACTATCATTCTTTGGCATAACCATTTCATGTAATAGATATTTTTAGATATGTAACTGATGTTTTATTGACTTTTTCTAATCTAGTCCCATAACACATATGAAATGAATGATTTTTACTATTCTAGACTATTTTCAACACAAGTAGTGTTTTAAAAATGCAAAGTGTAGTACCTTAGATATTGATCAGATACGTGAAGATTCGCACCGTGTGTGATTAGGTATGCTGCCATGCGGGGTTTCCTTTCTCGGAGTGCTAGCAGCAGAGGGGTCAACCCATCCTGTAATGATATCAATTAATCATTCGCAATACCGCATATTTCACAACTGAACTGAAAATCATATATGTAGCCCATGATCGTAATGTTTATCATAGACTTGACCACAGTAGTCTTTTCCTTATTAGCCTAATGCACCTGCTAATGATCCTCAAGAGTGCAATATTCTAACCATGGCTGCAGTTGTCACAAAGTCCTCTAGTCCATTACAGAACTCATGTGACACCCATGGACCTGTGGTTCCTGTCACAGAAGTTGTCATGGTACTTTGAAGCCATGGCACTCTCCCCTCAGAGTTTATCTGAAGAGACACACACTGACACACAGTGGCAAAGGTGTTAGATCCTAAGTTGCATGGATGAGCAAAATTGTCTTTTCTATGTCAGAAATTCTCCTGTATTTCAAAAGACAGTTATGTGGCAGATGTAGCATTTCCCAACAGAAAAATTCAATTAAGGACAATGACAAAACTATGGAATTGTCCAGTATTTAAAACCTGATTTCTGAAGTACTGTTTGGCAAATCTTCTGTGGGGCAAATATCAGCAACAGCAGAAGTTGTTTCACAGGCACAATTCTCAGAGTATTGTAATGATGTGGTATTTGCTGAGGACACAGAGGAAGCTCTTCTTGATTCTCCATTCAGGAAGGGCCAAGGGTAACAATGTCTGCCTCTTGCTCTGAACAGGTCACCAAAGAAATGACCTCAAAATGAGTAAGAAATCAAAGAATCTTTTTTTTTTTGAACTCACAAAGATCCGCCTGTCTCTGCCTCCCGAGTGCTGGAATTAAAGGCGTGTGCCACCACCGCCCAACTCAAAGAATCTTTGATTGCTTACCTTGAAATGTATTCTGTCCTGTTACAAGTTGAAAACTGTCTTAGTGTTTAGAAAATCCAGTACATTTTTAAAATGTTTTTATTTATATTATTTTTAGACAGTTTCCTACATGAGATCTGTATTTACATAGTTTCTACACCCTCACTCCTCCAACTCCCCCTAACTCCCTCTGAAATTCAGGACCTGTTTTTTATTACTGTCACACACACATGTGTATTATGTACAACCTACTGGTTCCATGTAATGTGAGCAGACTCTCTGTGTGCCTCTTTTTTATGTCTCTGCCTCTCCTTTTCTCTTTCCCTCCCCCTCTGTCTCTCTCTCTTCCTGTATGTGTGTTGGTTTGTGTGTGTGTCTGTGTGTGTCTGTGTGTCCATGTGTGTGCATGTGCATGTGTGTAAGTGTGTGTGTTTAAGCATGGCCACTGTGGTTAGATAAACTATTGAGGAGTTTAGAGTGTATCCCTGGAGAAAATTGAATTCTACTCTCAGCAGTTATGGATAATTGGCAACTCTTTATTTATGAGTGTAGTTTTGAAGTTTCCCCTATCAAGTGTTTGCATGTCAACTGGTGTTTTCCTTGTGCATGTCTTATTTAGGCAACCATATTATTGAGATTTCATAGATGAATTATCCCTTTTGTATCTAGAAGACACTTTTCTGCAACAGTCATCCTGGTCACTGGAACTCAGAGTTTGTTTGTTTGTTTGTTTTTTCAGAACTTTCTTTCTCAGTGTCACCCGAAACTTAAGTGTGGGTGTTGTATTGTAGATGTAGGATTGTGGTAGGCACCCATGGTCCTTTGGTCTTTGCATTTTCACTAGTTGTGGATCTCTGTTATACTCTGTATTTGCTGCATTTTAATCATCATTGCATCTAACTCCAATTTACTGAGTGACTGTACTGTACTATAGCTAGTGCATACAGATCTGTGTAATGGAAGTTTTAGAGATGGGCAAGGCATTGCTTTCTTTCTGGTTTATATTTTGCTTAGAAAACAACCTAAGCAGGAATCAAAATAGAGCAATAATTTAAAATTATTTTAAACATTAGAATTCAGAAATGAAGGCACAACTGTAATCCCATCAATAGAATGCAGGGTATTATTGCAGGAGGATCGTGACTTCTAGGAGAGTCTGGGCTACATAGTGAAACCCTATCTAAAAAATTAATATTGGAAGTCTATGATGATTTTAGGATTATCAATATCAGTGAGATTAAGACGATGTATTGTAATTTACATGAAGTTATGCAACAAGGGGTGGAAAAGCCTTGCCCAACTCCACAGCTAACAAAATACACAGTGCCAGGCAGGTAAAAATTCCCTAGACTTTTTGGGAGTTCCAGAGATTTCCCAAACAATATGAGCTACTGCCAGTGCTCTTGGTTGCCTCCAGTCACTTAAGTGTAAGATCTTGCTACAGAAGGCACCAAATCCTTTGGAGAAAAGACTAGCAGGAATAAAGCTGGAACTAACCCAGTGATTCCTATCCAAGTACTAGCTTCCTGTGGTGCTCTGCAAACTGCCAAGGGAGAAAAGGAATCTTCAGACATCCTAAATTTATATCAAACACTAAGAAATAAGGCTAGTAGACTGAAACACCTGTATCGGCAAAGCAGGTGAAATGGGATTTGTTAGCAAATAAAACACACTTGGAGGTTGGATTGTGGAAGTACCTGCAGGGAACCGTTCCATCATAGGGGCTCAAAAGCAAAATGATTTGATTTGTTATAGTCAGGATGAAGCATAGTTTTTAAAATTCTCTTAGAGATTGAGCATGCACTGCATTCCTGGAGAAAATGGAGGTTATGAATGGACTGCGCTGTTCCATAGCCCTTTGGTTTGTTTACTAAAATTTTAACCTCTGCTGCATGCATACTAATGGATGTGTGGAAATCAAGTGCTTGTAGTGCAATGTACCATGCTTCAGTTGCAAATATTCAGTCTGTGATAGCATTTTGAAGGTGAAGTATCACCCACAGCCTGAAGTGATTTATATCCCAGCACAGCTTGTCAATATTTTGGGTAGGTGTTGAAGCTTTTGGAATTGGATATTTGATGGGTGTGATATTGGTATGTAGGCAGTTTTGTGGTACACCTATTCTGAGTTTTTCAAGAGGCCACTGATTCTGTTTCTGTGGAGATATGAGGAGGAAGGAAGGATTACAAGTTCCTGATACCACAGACAAAGTTATATCCAGCTGCCTATAGGAAGTTATCTTGATGGCTAACCAATGAAGAGAACCCAGCCCCTGGTGGGTGGCACCACAGCCTTGTTTCAGAACATGGCTGTGTAAGACTTTACAGAGATAGCTGCAGAGTAAGCAAACAGGCATCCTGGACTCATTCATTTCTCCCTCTCTTGAGGATAGATGATATGTCAACAGCTTTCTCAAGATCCTGATTCTGTGCTTTTCCCAGTAATACACAGTAACTTGGAAATGTAAGTCAAATAATCCTTTTAGTCCATTATCTATTTTTATAAATATTTTCCATGGCTCCATAAAAGTAAGCTAAATTCTCTAATGTTGATTTCAATAAATTAACATTTACTTCTCCCCCTTTGGAAATAATTTTGAGAGCTATATTCAGTGCAATTTAATCATATTCACCCCTTCCCTTTCACTACTTTCCAAATGCACCCCTCTTCTGTACCCACCCATCTTTCTAACCTTATTGATATAAACCTCCTCTCAAGTCTCTGGGGTCACTGTAGAAGATCAGGTTAAAGCTTGTAAGAGCCAGGTCCACTGGATGACCAAAAGCAAAGAGTGTCTCATGGGCACACCAGCGTAGATGTTCATATGACATCACAGTCACCGTGAAAACATTCAGAAGATGATGGTTGGAAGCTCAAGTGACACAAAATGTCATTATGCAAGCAGGAATTTAGCATGAAGTTCTGCTCTGAGCTGAGAACTTCTTGACAGTTATAGCTGCTAGGACTGGATGGTCATTTTCATTTAAAGGTGTGGCCTGGGTGGACTGAGCATGCTCCAGTGGATGGTCACATACCCAAGAGTATGTGGGCAGCATGAATTGGACTCAATGGGGTAAAAAACAAACTATAACAACATATCAATACTTAGATGGATACCGATCAAGTTATTTCAAAGTGCCAGTCAAGTAATACTTCAACTTCTAAACGTGAATAAATTGGACCAAGATATGACAACTGTTAAAGCATATAGTTTTCAAATACTTGGGGATTCAATTTAGAAAATTTTTACCTTTGTAGTATCTTCAATGTTTCCCCCAAATTCAAGAAGACTGCTGGCAATATCTGGCCTGTCTACATACACTGCATGGTGGATTGCTGCTTCTCCATTGCAATCTTTAATATTGGGATCTGCTCCACGATCAAGTAGGACAGACACGATCTCTGTCTCCCAGCTTTGTACAGCCTGTGGATATCGTTACCAAGAAAAAACTGTCAATTTAAAGAACACACAAGAAACTTCCCCCAACTTTCACCATGATTTATATTTAAGTGACTTTAATTTTACTTTCATTCTAAACACTTAGATCAACTTAATTACTGAAATTGAAGTCTTTGAAATACCTTCATTAGTGGTGTGGACATTTGATTGTCAAGGGCATTAATCTCACAGGCCTTAAATCTTAACAGAAAACGAACCAGTTTGATATGGCCATAGAAGCATGCAAAGTGGAGCGCAGTTCTGTGGGAATGAGAGACATTTTGAAGGAAAACTGTAAGGCACTATTATCAACATACACAATCACTCTGGCATTTATAAATATTATATAGTATTTAAGTCCATAGACCCATAAAAATATTTAACTTCATTCAAAATTTATTTTTATTTGCTCTTATAATTTACTGTATTTAAAAATTTATTGCAACTATCATTTATCGCAGTGTGAATAATACACACAGCTGTTGCAGCCTAGATAAGTGCTCTATTAGTGAACTACGTAGTAAAGAGCAGCCTATTTGAGCAAAAAGAACATGACTATTGGGTGAACTCATTTTCAGTTTGAATCCTACTCTAGACACTACCATCAACCAACTACTTCTCAGCCTTCCTGTGTTGTGAATTCTTGTCCAGAAAATGGGTGTTAAAAGGAATACTTCTATCAAATTAGGATGACTCAATTAGATTCTTTGCAACTATTCAGAAAATATTCTTCAACAACAACTTAACAATCTTTTCGGTATTTAAGTTATGAATGTTAACACTGTAATAAACATATTTCAAGTCAATGTTAGTTCCATTATCTCTATTTTGTAAATATATTAAGGAGTATAAATTTTAGAGTCTAAGGATATCTCTTCAAAACTTGAGACAAGTTCTGCAATAAACTTATGCTTCTGCTGCCTCAGCCTGCAAAGAGCTTGGATTGTAGATATGACACACCACTGAGCTTGAGATTTGGTTTTTCACGCATTTTAACTCAGCTAAAATTGAAATGTCATTTACAATTCATAATGTACAACAGTGACTGCCAAAACTTAAAGACAATTTTTAATACATAAGATAGCATGTCATTGTGCCATGCATGGTGTCTCTACTAAGTGAAATGTGATATATAATGTGATATACCTATACATACATATATACATATCCATAAATATAAAACATTTCTAGACTTTTACTGGATTTTTTAAAGAAAGCTATGAAATGTACTATTGATAAAAACTGAAAATTATCAACAGCAAAATCTAAATGCACAGCAAACTTGGCTTTGATTTTTAAGGAACTTTAATTCAAAGGAAGTAAGTATGGAACTTCAAGTCAAATACATAAGAATGCCCATTTTTGATAATAGTTAAATTCATAGCATACAGAGAAATTAGATGTATGCTATGTCTAACGTCAGTATCTAATATCAATTTCACGAGGGAGATTTAGGACACTGTGGGCCATCTAGTAAACCCAAAATTGGGAAAGCAAGACAGTTTGTTGATTTGTAAATCATGAAATTCACTGCAAGTTCCATTCACCTCTATCAGAAGTAAGTAAAGATGTCAGAAGTAACTTTCAGAGAACTTGGAGCTTGTCAGCACATTGTGTTATTAAAATGGTGGCTGATCAAGGCCACACTGAATAAACTTTCAGAAACATATGAAGTAATGAGTGAAGGAACTTAAGAGAAATTTACAGAGATGGGAGAGTGATATCCCCAGGAAACTAGTGAGAAACAACAAGAAAATGAAGGAGCAGCAGGAAAAGGAGCACACACCCATCTGTCAAGTTTAGATTATTTCTGTTATTTTCAGTGAGGAATATAAATGTTAGTACACACAGATAAAAGATCCATATTGAATGTTTTTGGGTGATTTTAGGTGGGAGGAAGACATTATGAGGAACACTACTTGATCTCTGTAGTTTCTACAGTTTATACAACATTGTGTTTATTAGGTACATTGAAATTAATTCCCATTTCTTTATAGTTTGTTAGATTATTCTATTGTGTATTCGATGCTCCATAAGAAAATGCTCCATAGGGGAATAACGGGGTGACAGTAAACCTGCTGGAGCTTTGGTCTTATGGTTCTCCTCCTCCAGAAGAAGATCTGGACACTGGAACTTTGTGATCACAGGTACCAAGGAGACTGTAGTCCAGAAAGCACAGCTGGTCTCTCCTCACCCCTATTGGCCTCAACAGAGCTAGGAAAGGTAGGTTTCTCCCATCACCCGATTTCCTCAAGGCCCCTCATCCTTATCTTCCAAGTGTTCTTACCGTTTCCCTTCATCCTCATCGTTCACATGAAATTGGTTCTTCCTGAGGAGACGCACCACCACTTTGCGCTTTCCCATGCATACTGCCTCATGAAATTGGTTTTCAGGGTCATAAGGCTGGCGGTACCTGTCTTCAGTTCCACAGTGAAAGCAGGACAAGTATCCCGTTCCCCTGCTTGGGCCGTCACAAAACCCCAAGGGGGTTTTCGGCTCCTTCTTAAAGCAGAAGAGCTTCCTCAGAGTGGACAACATAGCTGTGACCACCTTTCTATCAACTCAACACTAAGTAATTTTAGGAAATGATGAACTTTTAACCACTGACCGTCTAACAACCAGAGCCTAACTCTGCGACTCTCACAAGTGCGAGGCTATGGTTTGACCAGTCAAACCGAAGCAGGCAGTTATAGAACAGTCGTTGCTAAGCAACACTGGTAAACAAAAGCATGCTCGTTCTTCCTTAGGCATAACTGACAGTTTATGGAGCAAATGGTGCTCACTGCGCATGTGCAATATAAGTGTGGCGGTCTCCTGGGCTTTAGTTTGTGTATATCCTGCAAGATCTCGATCTCTTTATTTCTTTATTCCCCACAACAATCTTGCTTGGTACTTACTTTCTTTGTGGGTGTAATTACTCATTATGATATCTTTTTTTGGTTTTGTTCTTGTTTTGCTGAGTGTTTGTTTTTTTATTTCCTTTTTCACTAAGAGGTCAAGGATGGGCTTGTCTTTGTAAGGAAATTTCTCTCTTGAAGCTTCTCCCTGATATTTTTGGTTCAGTGTTCTTTGAATTTTCAGTGTAGTGAAAAGCTGTAAAATTACTATTTTCTGAGCTCAGAAGTGATGGTACACACCTTAATCCCAGCCTTTGGCAGGAGGCAGAGACAAATGGATTTCTGTGAGTTTGAGGTCAGTCTGGTCTAGTGAGCCAGAGCTGCATAGTGAGAACCTCCTTAAGAAAATGAAATGAAAAAATGTTTTTAATTTCACATGATTTCAATACTAAGTGGAGAAGTTTTTATCCAGTCATGTCTGTTGTGATTCTAAATGTATTCTGTGTACTTGGGTCTATTTATTTCTCTTGATATGAGGAAATTTCTGCTGTTGTTTCATAGAACATATTTTCTATCCCTGAATATCTCCACACATTATCTGTAGTGTTAGATACATATATTTGCTGTGTGAGGTACTTTTGAAAGAGAATGAACCCACAGGTTTAGATAATTGAACACTTGTTCCCAGAGGGTAGTGCTAATTGGGGAGGATGTGGAACGTCTGGGAGATGGAGCCTTGTTAGATGACATCCATCCCTGGAGACAGGCCTTGAATGGTCATAGTCTCTGCCCATTGTGTTTGCTCTCTGCTTCCTGAGTGTGGTTGGGATGGAACCTCTAAGCTTCCTTTTCCTGCCCCCAGGTTGGCCATTTGTGCTGTCTCCCCACCATGATAGACTCCTATGCTTCTGGAACTGAAAGCCTAAATACACTCTTCCTTCTGTAAGATGCTGCTGGTCATGATGTTTTATCACAGAAACAGAAAATTAACAAATGCAATCTCTGAACAGTAGCATCTCAGAGATCATAAAAGATGTGCTCATTACTTTTAATTTATTAGTGTCTAAATATAATAATACACATACCTTAGTATCCCTGATGTTTTTGTACTGGATTTTCACTCTATTGCTGACTCTTTTGAAAGAATTTCTATGCTTTGTGTATAGAGATATATTTCCATTAAAAAAAAAAACCTGTAAAAGTGAAATTCCCAATAGCCAGCCACTCCAGTGAGTACATGAGCAACACAAATTGTACTTGGTGTATTTGGAGCTGGGTCACAAATGTTGGATGGTGGACCTGGGAGAACTGGGAAGCTAGTGTGATTGTTACACATTTTTTGAAATTCCCAATAAGCAATACAAATATTATGTTGGAAAAATTACTGTGATAGTTTTCACATTCTTTCTCCTGAATTTCACATCCAAGTTGTGTATTAATTTTCTTATACATTCAGTTGTTTTATGTGTATCTTCACTGTAGTAATGGATGTTTCATTTCTAATTATTTTAAATTTTATTTATGTAGTAGTTATTCTTCCCACAGCTCCAGAGAAGCTAGGAAACAAGGCGAATCCTAAGAGAGACACATGGATCACCTTGAGAAGGGGAAATAAATGAGTTCTCCATGTGTAAACTGGTGATGCGGGGGCAATATAGGGGAGGGGATGGGAGATGAAAACATATGGGAACAGGATAGTCAAGTGGGGGGAGGGATGGAGTGGGAGAGCAATGAAAGAGATATTTTGATAGAGAGAGAAATTATGGGGTTAAGGAGAAACCTGGTGCTAGGGAAATTCCCAGGAATCCACAAAGACAACCTCAGATTAGACTACTAGAAATAGTGGAGAGGATGCCACTGTATTACCCTACCCTAGTAATCAGATTAGTGAATACCATAACTATCATCATTATGATGGAAGCAGATGCAGAGATCCACAGCCAAGCACCAGGCCAACCTCAGGGAGTCCAGTCAAGGAGAGGAA
The DNA here is from genome assembly GCF_949786415.1 of Peromyscus eremicus. NCBI lineage: Eukaryota > Metazoa > Chordata > Mammalia > Rodentia > Cricetidae > Peromyscus > Peromyscus eremicus. The sequence continues at coordinate 10,537 of NW_026736970.1, read as the reverse complement.
AGAGGGATTATACGAGCAAGAGGGTCAAGATCATGGTGGGGAAATATACAGAGACTACTGAACCAAGCTCATAGGAACTCATAAACTTTAGACAGCTGTGGAACCCACATGGGACTGGACTAGGCCCTCTGCACACAGGAGACAGTTGTGTAGCTGGGCCTACTTGAAGGGACCCTAGCAATGGGATCAGGATCTATTCCTGGTACATGAGCTGGCTTTCTGATCCTATTACCGATGGTGGGACCCCTTGCTCAGCCATGATGCAAGGGGGAGGGGCTTGGTCCTGCCTCAACTGAATGTACCAGGCTTTGCTGATTCCCCATGAAAGGCCTTTCCCTTTCAGAGGAGGGGATGGGGGTTGGGTCAGGGGGAGGAAGGCTGTGGGGGAGTGGAAGGAGGTATGAGAGGAGGATCTGTCACTGGTATGTAAAATGGATAAAAAAAAATTCTTAAATTAAAAAAATTAAATTTTTCAAATGGCTGAAAGACATTTAAAGAATTGCTCAACATCCTTAGCCATCAGGGAAATGCAAATGCAAATGACTCTGAGATACCATATTACACCTGTCCAAACGGCTAAGATCAAAAACACTGAAGACAGCTTATGTTGGAGAGAATGTAGAGCAAGGGGAACACTCTTCCTTTGTTGGTAGGAGTGCAAACTTATACAGCCACTTTGGAAATCAATATGGCAGTTTTTCAGAAAACTGGGAGTCAATCTTCCTCAAGACCCAGCTATACCACTCTTGGGCATATACCCAAGAAATGTTCAATCACACCACAAGGACACATGCTCAACTATATTCACAGCAGCATTATTTGTAATAGCCAGAACCTGGAAACAACCTAAATGCCCCTCAACTGAAAAATGGATTAAGAAAACATGGTACATATACACAGTGGAGTACTACTCAGCAGTGAAAAACAATGACATCATGAAATTTTCAGGCAAATGGATAGAACTAGAAAATATCATCCTAAGTGAGGTAACCCAGACTCAGAAGGATAAACATGATATGTACTCACTCAAACATGGTATGTACTCACCCAGACTACAACCCACAGCTCCAGAAAAGCTAGCTAACAAGGAGGACCCAAAGAGGGACACATGGATTGTCCTGGGAAGGGGAAATAGATGATCTCCATGAGTAAACTGGGCATGAGGGGTGGGCAATGGAGGGTAGGGGATTGGGGATGGATGAGAACATAAGGGAACTGGATGGTTCAGCTGGAACAAGGGTGGAGTGGGAAAGCAATGAAAGAGATACCATGATAAAGGGAGATATCATGGGGATAGAGAGAAAACTGGTGCTAGGGAAGTTGCCAGGAATCCCCAAGGTTGACCCCAGCTTAGACTACTAGCAATAGTGGAGAGGGTGCCTGAACTGGCTTACCCTGGTAATCAGATCGGTGAATACCCTGTCATCATAGAGCCTTTCTCCAGTAACTGATGGAAGCAGATGCAGAGATCCACAACCATGCATCAGGCCGAGCTCCAGGAGTCCAGTGGAAGAGAGAGAAGAGGGATTGTATGAGCAAGTGCATCAGGATCATGATAGTGAAACCTGCAGAGATGACCAAACCAAACTAGTGGGAACTCATAAAATTTGGATCAACAGCTGTGGAGCCTGCATGGGACTGAACTAGGCCCTCTGCATCATGAGACAGTTGTGTAGCTTGATCTTCTTAAGGGGCCCATAGCAGTAGGATCAGAATCCATCCCAAGTGCATGAGAGGCTTTTTTGGAGAGCACTACCTATGATGGGACACCTTGCATAGCCTTGGTTCAGGGGGTGGGGCTTGGTTGGACCTGCCTTTACTAACTACCTCCCCATGGGAGCCCTTACCTTCTTGTAGGAGGGAATGAAGGGTGGGTTGGGAAGAGGAGGCTGGAGGGGCAGAGGGAGGGAAGAAGAGATCTTTGATTGGTATGTAAAATGAATAAAAAAATTCTAAAGAAAAAAATAAAATAAAATACAAATATATGAAAAAAATAAATTTCTCTGTCTCTGTCTCTCTGTGTATTTCTATGTGTTATGTGTGTGAAGGTGCTTGAGGTGGCTAGAATAAGGTGTTGTATTCCCTGGAGTTGAAGTAACAGGCAGTTGTGACCCACTTGAACTGCATTCTAAGAACTAAACTTTAGTTCTAATGGAGAGTAAGAAACACTTTAAGCACTACACAGTATCTCCAGTTCTGATTTTTCAATTCCATGTTATATTTTGATTAACATATAAATTATATCACTTTACCTTTTTCTTTCCTTCCTTGATCTCTTCCAATGTTTTCACCTTCCAAATTATTCTGTTTTTCCATTACCTCTTAAACTGATAGCCTCTTTTTAAAATTATTACTGTTACACACACACACACACACACACACACACACACACACAGAGAGAGAGAGAGAGAGAGAGAGAGAGATTAATGCAACCTGCTGAGTCCACTTCATGTTGCTTTTGTAAATATGTACCACATTTTCATTATCCATCTATCAATTGAACTACATTAAGATTTTTTCCATTTCCTAGCTATTGTTAAAAGAGCAAGAATGGACATGATTGAAAAGGCATGGATGAGGAGAGGGTATGTACATGAAGGGCATGGGAAACTCACTGAGCAAGAGCCTTAGGTTCCTTCCTAAGTTGGAGGTCTGGCTATTTAGAGTGTGTGATTAAATACTGTTACATGACGACTAGGGGACTTACCCCTGGAAAAGACTAATTTTCCCTCTTTCAGTAGTTGTTAGCTGTCTATTGTTCCTTTTAAAAATTATTTTTTTAATGTTTAAAATGTTTCTTTTTTAGATTCATATTTTTAGCAATTACAAGATTACTGGTTTTCAAAATTTCATGCAAGATATTTTGACCATGCTTTCCCTTCCCCCAACTCACTCCAGATCCTCCCTTCCACATTATGAACCTAAGCTTTTGTTTTCTCTTTTCTTTTTCTTTTGCAATAATACCACAAAACAAATGTAAAAACAAAAATGAGAAAACACAAATTCCCCCTGACACATACACAGAGAACCTGGAATTCATTTTTGTTGGCCAACTACTCTTGGCCGTGGGATTTTGTATACACAGAGTCACTCCGTTACAGAAAAAAGGTTTTCCCTTTCTGGCAGGTATAAATTTCAGATACCTTCTTTATTAGGGATGGGAACCCTACTTCATTTTCTACCCTCCTCAATGCTGGAACTCCATGTAGTTGAACCTGTGCAAGTTTTTTGTGTACTGCCACAGTCTTTATGAATTCACTTGTGCATCAGATCCATTGTGTCTAGAAGACATCATTTCCATGGTGTTTTTTTTTTTCATTTCATGACAGAAACTCATGTTAAAATTTTGTCACGAATGAATATATTCTTTTTATGTAGCAAGATTCTCTATTCTCATTTTAAGACATATAACACATGAACAAGAAGCATGATCTAGGTAGATTTGCACTCTGGAGAAATAGTTACCACATTGGATAATGCAGTTACATGATAGAGAAGAAAATGAAACACTGTTCTTTTCCAAAACAAAAGTTTATGAATGGTGCATTCTTCACTATTAATGAAGAAGCTGTGTGAAAAGTATACACTAACTATCGCATTTTTAAATCTTATAGCACTATGGACAAGAAGAATGTTAGAATTTTTTTGAAATTGGTTACATAAAAGTTTGGAAGACACTTCACGTTCATCCAGTATTTGATAATTGAAATGTAGTCTATGAGGCATGATTAACACAGAATGAGTAGATTCTATTTTGTGAGCACATCTTTACAACTGTACAATATTGAGCTACTTGCAAACTTATGCAAAACATGTAGGAGAGCATTTAAATTATGTAACTGGATAAGAATGTGGCTAATTTCTCCAATCCACAATGAAAGTTTTGTCAAATGCTGTGAAGTGGTCTTTCGGAACCCTGTGAATAGGTGTTGCTCTTATGGGTTGATGAATGAAGCTCTTTGGCCTATGGCAAGACAGCTTAGAGCCAGGTGGGAAATCCAAGGAGACATACAGGAAGAAGAAAGACAGAGTCAGGGATGACAATGCATGCCTCTGGAGGAGCAAGATGTAATAGAACACAGATAAACACATGCAATACATAGATTAATAGAAATGGGCTAATTTAAGAGGTAAGAGCTAGCTAGCAATAAGCCTGAGCCATACACAAAACAGTTTGTAATTGATAATAAGCCTCCGACTGATTATTTGGAAATAGGCAGGTGGGAGAGATTCATATGTCTATAGTCAATATTTCTTCTATATCACACAGGTCCCATTTTATAAGCCCACATTTCCTCCAGCTCATTATAGGAATGTAAGTGTTATGGAAAATATCTTTGGCATTACTCCTATTACAATATACAGAAGGAAGAAAATAAGAACTGTCTATTTAATTTGAAAAATTATATTTGAGGATCTATCATCTAGAATAAAGAAATCTATTTTCCAAGAACATACTCTCCTTACATGATTATCAATCAAATGCACTGTTCTGGAAGACTTAGAGATGATTACTAAACAGAAGGTGTAAAGATGTGGCATTCTTTCAGGCCATGAGAGAACTCCTATGATGAATACCTCATAAAGATTCTATTTCAGAGGAAGACATTTTCTCTGGTCATTATAGGTCTATATCATTTTATTATAAATACCTTATTAGAGAACTTGTGAAATGCATTTCTAACCAGGGTGCATGAGAATGTACATTCCGTCCCATTCCTTTAGACAAGCATTTATATAATGCATCACTAACCTGGGAGAAACAGATTCCTTTTATGAGTGCACGAACCCTGTAGCTCTTTTAGACTATTTGGATTAGTGTGAAGAAGAATATGTTTCTCAAATCCAGTAACAGAGAGTGGAGAAATTAGAGTAGAACTTTTCATTTCACATAGGAAATTTTATGATTTGCCCTGGAGAAGATGGGAATGGGGGGTGGGCTGCAGGAAGGCGGGGGTTGGGGGGGCAGGAGGGGGGAGGACAAGGGAATCCATGGCTGATATGTAAAATTAAATTAAATTATAAAATAAAAGGAAAAAAAGAAGCATAAAAAAAGAAATTTTATGATTAATCTTTCACCTAGAAAAATAAAAATCCGTCTTAAATGCACATATAATGGATAGCTCTTTATAGGTCTGTACACACTGGTATAAGGTTCTAGTTAGAGTACTCATAAATTGCATTTGTATTTACATATTTACAAAATTCGGGCTGAAACATCTACATCACAACTCTTACATCTCCAGATTTCAGGGAACATCACTGAAAAAGAGGTGGAAAGATGATAAGAGTTGGAGTATTAGTATATCTGTTAAAAGATTGTGTCTTCCAGCTATGGCAGGGAAGCTATACCTATGAAATCTCAATAATATGGCTGCTTAAATGAGATCTGAAAAATGAAACGATCAGTTGAAATGCTAGTTTGGATTAGGAAAATCTCATGAGAGCTCATCACTGGATGGTCTGTAAGAAATATTTAATGACCTCTGGCAGAGAAAGAATTAGTCTTTTCCAGAGATGTGTACCAGGAAAGATTATCCCATCCCATGTATTTAGACATAAAACATATACATAAAGAAATATTGAATGTACAGAGCAAGTATATATTTTCAAGTCTAAGGTGATCTCTTCAAAACTTGAGACTTGTTCTGCTGTAAACGTATGGTCCTGCTGCCTCAGCCTCCAGGGAGCCTGGGTTGTAGATATGGCACAGCACTGAGTTTGAGATTTGATTTTTCTCACATTTTAATTAAGCTAAAGTTAAATGTCATTTACAATTCATAATGTACAACAATGATTGGCAACACTTAAAAGCAATTCTTAATACATAAGGTAACATGTCATTGTGCCATGCATGATGTCTCTACTAAGTGAAATGTGATATATGATATATATATATATATATATATATACATATATATTACACACGCATCATTATTAGTCTTTATACTGTTTTTAACATAGTTATGAAGTGTACTATTGAGAAAAAGTGAAAAGTGTCAACAGCAAAAGCTAAATGCACAGCAAAATTGGCTTTGCTTTTTAAGGAACTTTAATGCAAAGGAAGTAAGTATGGAACCTCAAGTTAAATATGTAAGAATGGCCATTTTTGACAACAGTTAAATTCACAGCATACATATGAATTAGATGTATGCTATGCCTAACGTCAGTATCTAATATCAATTTCATGAGGATTTAGGACACTGTGGGCCACCTCGAGTAAACCCAAAATTGGGAAAGCAAGATAGTTTGTTGATTTGTAAATCATGAAATTCACAGCAAGCTCCATTCACCTCTATCAGAAATAAGTAAAGATGTCAGAAGTAACTTTCAGAGAACTTGGAGCTTGTCAGCACATTGTGTTATTAAAATGGTGGCTGACCAAGGCCACACTGAATAAACTTTCAGAAACACATGAAGTAATGAGTGAAGGAACTTAAGAGAAATCTACGGAGAAGGGAGAGTGATATCCCCAGGAAACTAGTGAGAAACAACAAGAAAATGAAGGAGCAGCAGGAAGAGGAGCACACACCCATCTATCAAGTTCAGATTATTTCTGTTATTTTCAGTGAGGAATATAAATGTTAGTACACACAGATAAAAGATCCATATTGAATGTTTTTGGGTGATTTTAGGTGGGAGGAAGACATTATGAGGAACAACACTACTTGATCTCTGTAATTTCTACAGTTTACACAAAATTGTGTTTATTAGGTACATTGAAATTAATTCCTATTTCTTTATAATTTGTTAGATTATTCTATTGTGTATTCGATGCTCCATAAGAAAATGCTCCATAGGGGAATTACGGGGTGACAGTAAACCTGCTGGAGCTTTAGTCTTATGGTTCTCCTCCTCCAGAAGAAGATCTGGACACTGGACCTGTGTGATCACGGGTACCAAGGAGACTGTAAGTCCAGAAAGCACAGCTGGTCTCTCCTCACCCCTATTGCCCTCAATAGAGCTAGGAAAGGTAGGTTTCTCCCATCACCCGATTTCCTCAAGGCCCCTCATCCTTATCTTCCAAGTGTTCTTACCGTTTCCCTTCATCCTCATCATTCACATGAAATTGGTTCTTCCTGAGGAGACGCACCACCACTTTGCGCTTTCCCATGCATACTGCCTCATGAAATTGGTTTTCAGGGTCATAAGGCTGGCGGTACCTGTCTTCAGTTCCACAGTGAAAGCAGGACAAGTATCCCGTTCCCCTGCTTGGGCCGTCACAAAACCCCAAGGGGGTTTTCGGCTCCTTCTTAAAGCAGAAGAGCTTCCTCAGGGTGGACAGCATAGCAGTGACCACCTTTCTATCAACTCAACACTAAGTAATTTTAGGAAATGATGAACTTTTAACCACTGACCATCTAACAACCAGAGCCTAACTCTGCGACTCTCACAAGTGCGAGGCTACGGTTTGACCAGTCAAACCGAAGCAGGCAGTTATAGAACAGTCGTTGCTAAGCAACACTGGTAAACAAAAGCATGCTCGTTCTTCCTCAGGCATAACTGACAGTTTATGGAGCAAATGGTGCTCACTGCGCATGTGTAATGTAAATGTGGCGGTCTCCTGCACTCATTTGCACATATCCTCAATCTCTTCCTCAGGTTTGGTGGATCCTTTCCTCCCCACTGTAATCTTGCTTGGTGCTTCTTTTCTTTTGGGACTGCAATTATTCATTATAAAATTTCTTCTTGGGTTTGTGGCTTGTTTTTATTTACATTTTTACTAAGAAGTCATGGATGGATTGCTTTCGTAAGGACATGGAATTTCTTGAAACTTCTCTCTGGTGTTTTTGGTTCTGTGTTTTTGCAATTTTCAGTGAGGTGAAAAGCTGTAAAATAACGATTTTTGTGTGCTTGGGAGTGATGGTACACACCTTTAATCCCAGTCCTTGGCAGGAGACAGAGACAAATGGATTTCTGTGAGTTTGAGGTCAGCCTGGACAAGTGAGCCAGAGCTGCATAGTGAGAACCTCCTCAAAAATGGCAAATTCTCTTTCTTTCTTTCTTTCTTTCTTTCTTTCTTTCTTTCTTTCTTTCTTTCTTTCTTTCTTTCTTTCTTTCTTTCATTAAGAGATTTTTCTATTCATTTTACATATCCACCAGGGATTCCCCTGTCCTCCCTCCTCCCACTCCCCGAGCCTTCCCTCACAACCCCCTCTCCCATTCCCACCTCCTCCAAAGCAAAGTCTCCCCTGGGGAGTCAGTAGAACCTGGTATGTTCAGATGAGGCAGGTCCAAGCTCCTCTTCCCAGCTTAATGTCTTTACAATACAATGTGGAGAAGTTATTATCCAGCCATGGCTGTTGTGGTTCTAAATGTCTTCTCTAGAGCTGGTTCATAAATTTCCTTAGATATGAGGAAATTTCTGCTATTGTTTCACAGAACTTGATTTTTATGCTCTGATTATCTCCACTCTATCTGCAATACCAGATATTTATATTTAGTCTCTGAGGTGTTTTTGAACAAGAATGTCCCCCACAGGTTTAGATAATTGAACATTTGGTCCCAGGTGGCGGTACTAATTGGGGAGGATGTGGAACATCTGGGAGATGGAGCCTTAATAGATGACATCTGTCCCTGGAGACAGGCCTTGAATGGTCATACTCTATGCTTTCTGAGTGTGGTTGAGATGGAACCCCTAAGCTTCCTTTTCCTGCCCCCATGTGAGCCATTTGTGCTAAGTCTCCCCACCATGAAAGACTCCTATGCCTTTGGATCTGGAAGCCCAAATACACTCTTCATTCTGTAAGATGCTTCTGGTCATGGTGTTTTATCACAGAAACAGAAAATTAACAAGTACAATATCTGAATAGCAGCATCCCAGAGATCTTGAATGATGTGTCCATTACATTTAATTTATTAATGCCTTAATATAATAATATGCCCACCTTGATTCCCAGCCCTGATGTTCTTCTGCTTGATTCTCCATATTGCTGATGCATTTTAAAGTTTCTACACTTATTACACAGAGATATCCATGCAGAGAGTCCCCCGGTCGCCCCCTCAGCATTCCGAGCTCTGCTAGCACCCGGCTCCCCCGCAGCGTCCTGGACTCTGCCAATCCCCGGTCCCCCCCCGCAGCGTCCTGGCCTCCGCCCGTCCCCGGTCGCCCCTCAGCGTCCCCAGTCCCCCCGCAGCATCCTGGACTCTGCCAGTCCCAAGTCTACCGGCCTCGTCCTGGGCTCTGCCAGTCCCCGGTCCCCCCGCAGTGTCCCCGGGCCCCCCGCAGCGTCCTGGGCTCTGCTAGTCCCAGGTCTACCCGCAGCATCCTGGGCTCTGCCAGTCCCCGGTCCCCCTGCACCGTCCTGGGCTCTGCTAGTCCCCTGTTCCCCCTGCAGCTTCCTGGTCCCCCAGCAGCGTCCTGGGCTCTGCCAGTCCCCGGTCCCCCTGCAGCGTCCTGGGCTCTGCTAGTCCCCAGTCCCCCCGCAGCGTCCTGGGCTCTGCCTGTCCCTGGTCCCCCAGCAGCGTCCTGGGTCCAGATAGTCCCCGGTCCCACCGCAGTGTCCTGGGCTCTGCTAGTCCCCGGTCTCCCCGCAGCGTCCTGGGCTCTGCTAGTCCCCGGTACCCCCGCAGCGTCCTGGGCTCTGCCAGTCCCCGGTCCCCCCGCACCATCCTGGGCCCGGCTAGTCCCTGGTCCCCCTGCAGCGTCCTGGGCTCTGCTAGTCCCTGGTCCCCCTGCAGCGTCGCCAGTCCCCCAAGAGCTTCCTGGGCTCTGCTAGTCCCCGGTCCCCGTGCACTGTCGCTGGTCCCCCACAGCTTCCTGGGCTCTGCTAGTCCCAGGTCCCCCAGCAGCGTCCTGGGCTCTGCTAGTCCCAGGTCCCTGGCAGCGTCCTGGGTTCTGCTAGTCCCCAGTCCCCCCCGCAGCGTCCCCGGACCCCCCGAAGCGTCCTGGGCTCTGCTAGTCCCCTGTCCCCCTGCAGCGTCCTGGGCCCCACTAGTCCCCGGTCCCCCCGCAGCGTCCTGGGCTGGGCTAGTCCCAGGTCCCCCCGCAGCGTCCTGGGCTCGGCCAGTCCCCGGTCACCCCGCAACTTCCTGGGCTCTGCCAGTCCCCGGTCCCCCTGCAGCGTCCTTGGCCCCACTAGTCCCCGGTCCCCCAGCAGCGTCCTGGGCTCTGCTAGTCCCCGGTCCCCACAGCGTCCTGGGCTGGGCTAGTCCCAGGTCCCCCCGCAGCGTCCTGGACTCTGCCAGTCCCCGGTCCCCCTGCAGCGTCCTGGGCTCTGCTAGGCCCCGGTCCCCCCCGCAGCGTCCTGGGCTCTGCTAGTCCCAGGTCTACCCTCAGCCTCCTGGGCTCTGCTAGTCCCCAGTCCGCGCAGCGTCCTGGGCTGGGCCAGTCCCCGGTCACCCAGCAACGTCCTGGGCTCTTTCAGTCCCGGGTCCCCCTGCAGCCTCCTGGGCTCTGCTAGTCCCTGGTCCCCCCACAGCTTCCCCGGGCCCCCCGCAGCGTCCTGAGCTCTGCTTGTCCCCGGTCCCCCGCAGCGTCGCCAGTCCGCTGTAGCTTCCTGGGCTCTGCTAGTCCCTGGTCCCCCCGAAGCGTCCT
>NW_026736969.1:0-54000 GCF_949786415.1 Peromyscus eremicus | reverse complement strand
TATTGTGCTCCCTTTGCCATACACAGTGCAAATAGCACTCGCGTCTGTTCCCAGCAAGTACAGTGTATTGGACTGAAGAGGAGCTACTGTTCTTGTCAGTTTCGTAAGCAGAGTTGAACTAGATATGGCCCGTGTGTGTAGGAAGCACAGTTCTTTTGTTCTGAGCAAGCTCACTGTTCTGGCCCTATAGGAAACACAGTAGAGTAGAAGAGTGCTCTTTTCTCAAAAGCAGAGTGTGTTTCTTCTAAGGCGAGCTAGCGTTTGTTTCCAAGTCCCAAATGGAGTTGAATCACATGCAGTTTCTGGTCCTACAAGCAAGATTTGTTTTCTGGTAAGAAGAGTCACTATTGTGCTCCCATTGACATACGCAGGGCAAATAGCACTGGCGTCTGTTCCCAGCATGTACAGTGTATTGGACTGAAGAGGAGCTACTGCTCTTGTCAGTTTCCTAAGCAGAGTTGAACTAGATATGGCCCGTGTGTGTAGGAAGCACAGTTCTTTGTTCTGAGCAAGCTCACTGTTCGGACCCCATTGGAAACCCAGTAGAATAGAAGAGTGCTCTTTTCTCAAAAGCAGAGTGTGTTTCTTGTAAGGCGAGCTAGAGTTTGTTTCCCAGTCCTAAATGGAGTTGAATCACATGCAGTTTCTGGTCCTACGAGCAAGAGTTGTTTTCTGGTAAGAAGAGTCACTATTGTGCTACAATTGCCATACACAGTGCAAATATCACTCGCGTCTATTCCAAGCAAGTACAGTGTATTGGACAGAAGAGGAGCTACTGTTCTTGTCAGTTTCCTAAGCAGAGTTGAACTAGATATGGCCCGTGTGTGTGAAGCACAGTTCTTTTGTTCTGAGCAAGCTCACTGTTTTGGCCCTATAGGAAACAAAGTAGAGTAGAAGAGTGCTCTTTTCTCAAAAGCAGTGTGTGTTTCTTGTAAGGCGAGCTAGCTTTTGTTTCCCAGTCCTAAATGGAGTTGAATCACATGCAGTCTCTGGTCCTACGAGCAAGAGTTGTTTTCTAGTACGAAGAGTCACTATTGTGCTCCCTTTGTCATACACAGGGCAAATAGCACTCGCGTCTGTTCCCAGGATATACAGTGTATTGGACTGAAGATGATCTACTGTTCTTGTCAGTTTCCTAAGCAAAGTTGAACTAGATATGGCCCGTGTGTGCAGGAAGTACACTTCTTTTGTTCTGAGCAAGCTCACTCTTCTGGCCCTATAGGAAACACAGGAGAGTAGAAGAGTGCTCTTTTCTCAAAAGCAGAATGTGTTTCTTGTAAGGCAAGCTAGCGTTTGTTTCCCAGTCCTAAATTGAGTTCAATCACATGCAGTTTCTGTTCCTATGAGCTAGAGTTGTTTTATGGTAAGAAGAGTCACTATTGCGCTCCCATTGTCATTCACAGGGCAAATAGAACTGGCGTCTGTTCCCAGCATGTAAAGTGTATTGGACTGAAGAGGATGTACTCTTCTTGTCAGTTTCCTAAGCACAGTTGAACTAGATATGGCCCGTGTGTATAGGAAGCACAGTTCTTTTGTTCTGAGCGAGCTCACTCTTCTGGCCTATAGGAAACACAATAGAGTAGAAGAGTGCTCTTTTCTCAAAAGCAGAGTGTGTTTTTTGTAAGGCGAGCTTGCGTTTGTTTCCCAGTCCTAAATGGAGTTGAATCACATGCAGTTTCTAGTCCTACGAGCAAGAGTTGTTTTCTGGAAAAGAAAGTCACTATTGTGCTCCCTTTGCCATACACAGTGCAAATAGCACTCGCGTCTGTTCCCAGCAAGTACAGTGTATTGGACTGAAGAGGAGCTACTGTTCTTGTCAGTTTCGTAAGCAGAGTTGAACTAGATATGGCCCGTGTGTGTAGGAAGCACAGTTCTTTTGTTCTGAGCAAGCTCACTGTTCTGGCCCTATAGGAAACACAGTAGAGTAGAAGAGTGCTCTTTTCTCAAAAGCAGAGTGTGTTTCTTCTAAGGCGAGCTAGCGTTTGTTTCCAAGTCCCAAATGGAGTTGAATCACATGCAGTTTCTGGTCCTACAAGCAAGATTTGTTTTCTGGTAAGAAGAGTCACTATTGTGCTCCCATTGACATACGCAGGGCAAATAGCACTGGCGTCTGTTCCCAGCATGTACAGTGTATTGGACTGAAGAGGAGCTACTGCTCTTGTCAGTTTCCTAAGCAGAGTTGAACTAGATATGGCCCGTGTGTGTAGGAAGCACAGTTCTTTGTTCTGAGCAAGCTCACTGTTCGGACCCCATTGGAAACCCAGTAGAATAGAAGAGTGCTCTTTTCTCAAAAGCAGAGTGTGTTTCTTGTAAGGCGAGCTAGAGTTTGTTTCCCAGTCCTAAATGGAGTTGAATCACATGCAGTTTCTGGTCCTACGAGCAAGAGTTGTTTTCTGGTAAGAAGAGTCACTATTGTGCTACAATTGCCATACACAGTGCAAATATCACTCGCGTCTATTCCAAGCAAGTACAGTGTATTGGACAGAAGAGGAGCTACTGTTCTTGTCAGTTTCCTAAGCAGAGTTGAACTAGATATGGCCCGTGTGTGTGAAGCACAGTTCTTTTGTTCTGAGCAAGCTCAATTTTCAGGACCCCATAGTAAACACAGTAGAGTAGAAGAGTGCTCTTTTCTCAAAAGCAGAGTGTGTTTCTTGTAAGGCTAGCTAGCGTTTGTTTCCCATTCCTAAATGGAGTTGAATCACATGCAGTTTTTGGTCCTACGAGCAAAGAATGTTTTCTGGTAAGGAAAGTCACTATTGTGCTCCCTCTGCCATAAACAGTGCAAATAGCACTCGCGTCTGTTCCCAGCAAGTACAGTGTATTGGTCTGAAGAGGATCTACTGTTCTTTTCAGTTTCCTAAGCAGAGTTGAACTAGATATGGCCCGTGTGTGTAGGAAGCACAGTTCTTTTGTTCTGAGCAAGCTCACTCTTCTGGCCCTATAGGAAACACAGAAGAGTAGAAGAGTGCTCTTTTCTCAAAAGCTGAATGTGTTTCTTGTAAGGCGAGCTAGCGTTTGTTTCCCAGTCCTAAATTGAGTTCAATCACATGCAGTTTCTGTTCCTATGAGCTAGAGTTGTTTTATGGTAAGAAGAGTCACTATTGCGCTCCCATTGTCATACACAGGGCAAATAGAACTGGCGTCTGTTCGCAGCATGTACAGTGCATTGGACTGAAGAGGATCTACTCTTCTTGTCAGTTTCCTAAGCAGAGTTGAACTACATATGGCCCGTGTGTGTAGGAAGCACAGTTCTTTTGTTCTGAGCGAGCTCACTCTTCTGGCCTATAGGAAACACAATAGAGTAGAAGAGTGCTTTTTTCTCAAAAGCAGAGTGTGTTTTTTGTAAGGCGAGCTTTCGTTTGTTTCCCAGTCCTAAATGGAGTTGAATCACATGCAGTTTCCAGTCCTATGAGCAAGAGTTGTTTTCTGGAAAGGAAAGTCACTATTGTGCTCCCTTTGCCATACACAGTGCAAATAGGACTCGTGTCTGTTCCCAGCAAGTACAGTGTATTGGACTGAAGAGGAGCTACTGTTCTTGTCAGTTTCCTAAGCAGAGTTGAACTAGATATGGCCCGTGTGTGTAGGAAGCACAGTTCTTTTGTTCTGAGCAAGTTCACTGTTCTGGCCCTATAGGAAACACAGTAGAGTAGAAGAGTGCTCTTTTCTCCAAAGGAGAGTGTGTTTCTTCTAAGGCAAACTAGCGTTTGTTTCCAAGTCCTAAATGGAGTTGAATCACATGCAGTTTCTGGTCCTACAACCAAGAGTTGTTTTCTGGTAAGAAGAGTCACTATTGCGCTCCCATTACCATACACAGGGCAAATAGCACTTGCGTCTGTTCCCAGCATGTACAGTGTATTGCACTGAAGAGGATCTACTGTTCTTGTCAGTTACCTAAGCAGAGTTGAACTAGATATGGCCCGTGTGTGTAGGAAGCACAGTTCTTTTGTTCTGAGCAAGCTCCCTGTTCGGACCCCATAGGAAACACAGTAGAATAGAAGAGTACTCTTTTCTCAAAAGCGGAGTGTGTGTCTTGTAAGGCTAGCTAGCGTTTGTTTCCCAGTCAGAAACAGATTTGAATCTCATGAATTTCTGGTCCTACGAGCAAGAGTTGTTTTCTGGTAAGAGGAGTCACTATTTCGCTCCCATTGCCATACACAGTGCAAATAGCACTCGCGTCTGTTCCCAGCATGTACAGTGTATTGGACTGAAGAGGAGCTACTGCTCTTGTCAGTTTCCTAAGCAGAGTTGAACTAGATATGGCCCGTGTGTGTAGGAAGCACAGTTCTTTGTTCTGAGCAAGCTCACTGTTCGGACCCCATAGGAAACACAGTAGAATAGAAGAGTGCTCTTTTCTCAAAAGCAGAGTGTGTTTCTTGTAAGGCGAGCTAGAGTTTGTTTCCCAGTCCTAAATGGAGTTGAATCACATGCAGTTTCTGGTCCTACGAGCAAGAGTTGTTTTCTGGTAAGAAGAGTCACTATTGTGCTACCATTGCCATACACAGTGCAAATATCACTCGCGTCTATTCCCAGCAAGTACAGTGTATTGGACAGAAGAGGAGCAACTGTTCTTGTCAGTTTTCTAAGCAGAGTTGAACTAGATATGGCCCGTGTGTGTGAAGCACAGTTCTTTTGTTCTGAGCAAGCTCAATTTTCGGACCCCATAGTAAACAGAGTAGAGTAGAAGAGTGCTCTTTTCTCAAAAGCAGAGTGTGTTTCTTGTAAGGATAGCTAGCTTTTGTTTCCCAGTCCTAAATGGTGTTGAATCACATGCAGTTTTTGGTCCTACGAGCAAGGGATGTTTTCTGGTAAGGAAAGTCACTATTGTGCTCCCTCTGCCATAAACAGTGCAAATAGCACTCACGTCTGTTCCCAGCAAGTACAGAGTATTGGTCTGAAGAGGATCTACTGTTCTTGTCAGTTTCCTAAGCAGAGTTGAACTAGATATGGCCCGTGTGTGTAGGAAGCACAGTTCTTTTGTTCTGAGCAAGCTCACTGTTCTGGTCCTATAGGAAAGACAGAAGAGTAGAAGAGTGCTCTTTTCTCAAAAGCAAAGTGTGTTTCATGTAAGGTGAGCTAACGTTTCTTTCCCAGTCCTAAATGGAGTTGAATTACATGCAGTTTCTGGTCCTATGAGCAAGAGTTGTTTTCTGGTAAGAAGAGTCACTATTGCAATCCTATTGCCATACACAGTGCAAACAACACTCGCTACTGTTCTTTGCAAGTACATTGTATTTGACAGAAGAGGAGCTACTGTCCTTGTCAGTTTCCTAAGCAGAGTTGAACTAGATATGGCCCGTGTGTGTAGGAAGCACAGTACTTTTGTTCTGAGCAAGCTCACTGTTCGGACACCATAGGAAACACCGTAGAGTAGAATTGTGCTCTTTTATCAAAAGCAGAGTGTATTTCTTGTGAGGCCAGCTAGCGTTTTTTTCCCAGTCCTAAATGGAGTTGAATCACATGTAGTTTTTGATCCTAGGAGCAAGAGTTGTTTTCTGGTAAGAAGAGTCACTATTGTGCTACCATTGCCATACACAGTGCAAATATCACTCGCGTCTATTCCCAGCAAGTACAGTGTATTGGACAGAAGAGGAGCTACTGTTCTTGTCAGTTTCCTAAGCAGAGTTGAACTAGATATGGCCCGTGTGTGTGAAGCACAGTTCTTTTGTTCTGAGCAAGCTCACTGTTTTGGCCCTATAGGAAACAAAGTAGAGTAGAAGAGTGCTCTTTTCTCAAAAGCAGTGTGTGTTTCTTGTAAGGCGAGCTAGCTTTTGTTTCCCAGTCCTAAATGGAGTTGAATCACATGCAGTCTCTGGTCCTACGAGCAAGAGTTGTTTTCTAGTACGAAGAGTCACTATTGTGCTCCCTTTGTCATACACAGGGCAAATAGCACTCGCGTCTGTTCCCAGGATATACAGTGTATTGGACTGAAGACGATCTACTGTTCTTGTCAGTTTCCTAAGCAAAGTTGAACTAGATATGGCCCGTGTGTGCAGGAAGTACACTTCTTTTGTTCTGAGCAAGCTCACTCTTCTGGCCCTATAGGAAACACAGGAGAGTAGAAGAGTGCTCTTTTCTCAAAAGCAGAATGTGTTTCTTGTAAGGCAAGCTAGCGTTTGTTTCCCAGTCCTAAATTGAGTTCAATCACATGCAGTTTCTGTTCCTATGAGCTAGAGTTGTTTTATGGTAAGAAGAGTCACTATTGCGCTCCCATTGTCATTCACAGGGCAAATAGAACTGGCGTCTGTTCCCAGCATGTAAAGTGTATTGGACTGAAGAGGATGTACTCTTCTTGTCAGTTTCCTAAGCAGAGTTGAACTAGATATGGCCCGTGTGTATAGGAAGCACAGTTCTTTTGTTCTGAGCGAGCTCACTCTTCTGGCCTATAGGAAACACAATAGAGTAGAAGAGTGCTCTTTTCTCAAAAGCAGAGTGTGTTTTTTGTAAGGCGAGCTTGCGTTTGTTTCCCAGTCCTAAATGGAGTTGAATCACATGCAGTTTCTAGTCCTACGAGCAAGAGTTGTTTTCTGGAAAAGAAAGTCACTATTGTGCTCCCTTTGCCATACACAGTGCAAATAGCACTCGCGTCTGTTCCCAGCAAGTACAGTGTATTGGACTGAAGAGGAGCTACTGTTCTTGTCAGTTTCGTAAGCAGAGTTGAACTAGATATGGCCCGTGTGTGTAGGAAGCACAGTTCTTTTGTTCTGAGCAAGCTCACTGTTCTGGCCCTATAGGAAACACAGTAGAGTAGAAGAGTGCTCTTTTCTCAAAAGCAGAGTGTGTTCCTTCTAAGGCGAGCTAGCGTTTGTTTCCAAGTCCCAAATGGAGTTGAATCACATGCAGTTTCTGGTCCTACAAGCAAGATTTGTTTTCTGGTAAGAAGAGTCACTATTGTGCTCCCATTGACATACGCAGGGCAAATAGCACTGGCGTCTGTTCCCAGCATGTACAGTGTATTGGACTGAAGAGGAGCTACTGCTCTTGTCAGTTTCCTAAGCAGAGTTGAACTAGATATGGCCCGTGTGTGTAGGAAGCACAGTTCTTTGTTCTGAGCAAGCTCACTGTTCGGACCCCATTGGAAACCCAGTAGAATAGAAGAGTGCTCTTTTCTCAAAAGCAGAGTGTGTTTCTTGTAAGGCGAGCTAGCTTTTGTTTCCCAGCACTAAATGGAGTTGAATCACATGCAGTTTCTGGTCCTACGAGCAAGAGTTGTTTTCTGGTAAGAAGAGTCACTATTGTGCTACAATTGCCATACACAGTGCAAATATCACTCGCGTCTATTCCCAGCAAGTACAGTGTATTGGACAGAAGAGGAGCTACTGTTCTTGTCAGTTTCCTAAGCAGAGTTGAACTAGATATGGCCCGTGTGTGTGAAGCACAGTTCTTTTGTTCTGAGCAAGCTCAATTTTCGGACCCCATAGTAAACACAGTAGAGTAGAAGAGTGCTCTTTTCTCAAAAGCAGAGTGTGTTTCTTGTAAGGCTAGCTAGCGTTTGTTTCCCAGTCCTAAATGGAGTTGAATCACATGCAGTTTTTGGTCCCACGAGCAAAGGATGTTTTCTGGTAAGGAAAGTCACTATTGTGCTCCCTCTGCCATAAACAGTGCAAATAGCACTCGCGTCTGTTCCCAGCAAGTACAGTGTATTGGTCTGAAGAGGATCTACTGTTCTTTTCAGTTTCCTAAGCAGAGTTGAACTAGATATGGCCCGTGTGTGTAGGAAGCACAGTTCTTTTGTTCTGAGCAAGCTCACTCTTCTGGCCCTATAGGAAACACAGAAGAGTAGAAGAGTGCTCTTTTCTCAAAAGCAGAATGTGTTTCTTGTAAGGCGAGCTAGCGTTTGTTTCCCAGTCCTAAATGGAGTTCAATCACATGCAGTTTCTGTTCCTATGAGCTAGAGTTGTTTTATGGTAAGAAGAGTCACTATTGCGCTCCCATTGTCATACACAGGGCAAATAGAACTGGCGTCTGTTCGCAGCATGTACAGTGCATTGGACTGAAGAGGATCTACTCTTCTTGTCAGTTTCCTAAGCAGAGTTGAACTACATATGGCCCGTGTGTGTAGGAAGCACAGTTCTTTTGTTCTGAGCGAGCTCACTCTTCTGGCCTATAGGAAACACAATAGAGTAGAAGAGTGCTTTTTTCTCAAAAGCAGAGTGTGTTTTTTGTAAGGCGAGCTTTCGTTTGTTTCCCAGTCCTAAATGGAGTTGAATCACATGCAGTTTCCAGTCCTATGAGCAAGAGTTGTTTTCTGGAAAGGAAAGTCACTATTGTGCTCCCTTTGCCATACACAGTGCAAATAGGACTCGTGTCTGTTCCCAGCAAGTACAGTGTATTGGACTGAAGAGGAGCTACTGTTCTTGTCAGTTTCCTAAGCAGAGTTGAACTAGATATGGCCCGTGTGTGTAGGAAGCACAGTTCTTTTGTTCTGAGCAAGTTCACTGTTCTGGCCCTATAGGAAACACAGTAGAGTAGAAGAGTGCTCTTTTCTCCAAAGGAGAGTGTGTTTCTTCTAAGGCAAACTAGCGTTTGTTTCCAAGTCCTAAATGGAGTTGAATCACATGCAGTTTCTGGTCCTACAACCAAGAGTTGTTTTCTGGTAAGAAGAGTCACTATTGCGCTCCCATTACCATACACAGGGCAAATAGCACTTGCGTCTGTTCCCAGCATGTACAGTGTATTGCACTGAAGAGGATCTACTGTTCTTGTCAGTTACCTAAGCAGAGTTGAACTAGATATGGCCCGTGTGTGTAGGAAGCACAGTTCTTTTGTTCTGAGCAAGCTCCCTGTTCGGACCCCATAGGAAACACAGTAGAATAGAAGAGTACTCTTTTCTCAAAAGCGGAGTGTGTGTCTTGTAAGGCTAGCTAGCGTTTGTTTCCCAGTCAGAAACAGATTTGAATCTCATGAATTTCTGGTCCTACGAGCAAGAGTTGTTTTCTGGTAAGAGGAGTCACTATTTCGCTCCCATTGCCATACACAGTGCAAATAGCACTCGCGTCTGTTCCCAGCATGTACAGTGTATTGGACTGAAGAGGAGCTACTGCTCTTGTCAGTTTCCTAAGCAGAGTTGAACTAGATATGGCCCGTGTGTGTAGGAAGCACAGTTCTTTGTTCTGAGCAAGCTCACTGTTCGGACCCCATAGGAAACACAGTAGAATAGAAGAGTGCTCTTTTCTCAAAAGCAGAGTGTGTTTCTTGTAAGGCGAGCTAGAGTTTGTTTCCCAGTCCTAAATGGAGTTGAATCACATGCAGTTTCTGGTCCTACGAGCAAGAGTTGTTTTCTGGTAAGAAGAGTCACTATTGTGCTACCATTGCCATACACAGTGCAAATATCACTCGCGTCTATTCCCAGCAAGTACAGTGTATTGGACAGAAGAGGAGCAACTGTTCTTGTCAGTTTTCTAAGCAGAGTTGAACTAGATATGGCCCGTGTGTGTGAAGCACAGTTCTTTTGTTCTGAGCAAGCTCAATTTTCGGACCCCATAGTAAACAGAGTAGAGTAGAAGAGTGCTCTTTTCTCAAAAGCAGAGTGTGTTTCTTGTAAGGCTAGCTAGCTTTTGTTTCCCAGTCCTAAATGGTGTTGAATCACATGCAGTTTTTGGTCCTACGAGCAAGGGATGTTTTCTGGTAAGGAAAGTCACTATTGTGCTCCCTCTGCCATAAACAGTGCAAATAGCACTCACGTCTGTTCCCAGCAAGTACAGAGTATTGGTCTGAAGAGGATCTACTGTTCTTGTCAGTTTCCTAAGCAGAGTTGAACTAGATATGGCCCGTGTGTGTAGGAAGCACAGTTCTTTTGTTCTGAGCAAGCTCACTGTTCTGGTCCTATAGGAAAGACAGAAGAGTAGAAGAGTGCTCTTTTCTCAAAAGCAAAGTGTGTTTCATGTAAGGTGAGCTAACGTTTCTTTCCCAGGCCTAAATGGAGTTGAATTACATGCAGTTTCTGGTCCTATGAGCAAGAGTTGTTTTCTGGTAAGAAGAGTCACTATTGCAATCCTATTGCCATACACAGTGCAAACAACACTCGCTACTGTTCTTTGCAAGTACATTGTATTTGACAGAAGAGGAGCTACTGTCCTTGTCAGTTTCCTAAGCAGAGTTGAACTAGATATGGCCCGTGTGTGTAGGAAGCACAGTACTTTTGTTCTGAGCAAGCTCACTGTTCGGACACCATAGGAAACACCGTAGAGTAGAATTGTGCTCTTTTATCAAAAGCAGAGTGTATTTCTTGTGAGGCCAGCTAGCGTTTTTTTCCCAGTCCTAAATGGAGTTGAATCACATGTAGTTTTTGATCCTAGGAGCAAGAGTTGTTTTCTGGTAAGAAGAGTCACTATTGTGCTACCATTGCCATACACAGTGCAAATATCACTCGCGTCTATTCCCAGCAAGTACAGTGTATTGGACAGAAGAGGAGCTACTGTTCTTGTCAGTTTCCTAAGCAGAGTTGAACTAGATATGGCCCGTGTGTGTGAAGCACAGTTCTTTTGTTCTGAGCAAGCTCACTGTTTTGGCCCTATAGGAAACAAAGTAGAGTAGAAGAGTGCTCTTTTCTCAAAAGCAGTGTGTGTTTCTTGTAAGGCGAGCTAGCTTTTGTTTCCCAGTCCTAAATGGAGTTGAATCACATGCAGTCTCTGGTCCTACGAGCTAGAGTTGTTTTATGGTAAGAAGAGTCACTATTGCGCTCCCATTGTCATACACAGGGCAAATAGAACTGGCGTCTGTTCGCAGCATGTACAGTGCATTGGACTGAAGAGGATCTACTCTTCTTGTCAGTTTCCTAAGCAGAGTTGAACTACATATGGCCCGTGTGTGTAGGAAGCACAGTTCTTTTGTTCTGAGCGAGCTCACTCTTCTGGCCTATAGGAAACACAATAGAGTAGAAGAGTGCTTTTTTCTCAAAAGCAGAGTGTGTTTTTTGTAAGGCGAGCTTTCGTTTGTTTCCCAGTCCTAAATGGAGTTGAATCACATGCAGTTTCCAGTCCTATGAGCAAGAGTTGTTTTCTGGAAAGGAAAGTCACTATTGTGCTCCCTTTGCCATACACAGTGCAAATAGGACTCGCGTCTGTTCCCAGCAAGTACAGTGTATTAGACTGAAGAGGAGCTACTGTTCTTGTCAGTTTCCTAAGCAGAGTTGAACTAGATATGGCCCGTGTGTGTAGGAAGCACAGTTCTTTTGTTCTGAGCAAGTTCACTGTTCTGGCCCTATAGGAAACACAGTAGAGTAGAAGAGTGCTCTTTTCTCCAAAGGAGAGTGTGTTTCTTCTAAGGCGAGCTAGAGTTTGTTTCCCAGTCCTAAATGGAGTTGAATCACATGCAGTTTCTGGTCCTACAACCAAGAGTTGTTTTCTGGTAAGAAGAGTCACTATTGCGCTCCCATTACCATACACAGGGCAAATAGCACTTGCGTCTGTTCCCAGCATGTACAGTGTATTGCACTGAAGAGGATCTACTGTTCTTGTCAGTTACCTAAGCAGAGTTGAACTAGATATGGCCCGTGTGTGTAGGAAGCACAGTTCTTTTGTTCTGAGCAAGCTCCCTGTTCGGACCCCATAGGAAACACAGTAGAATAGAAGAGTACTCTTTTCTCAAAAGCGGAGTGTGTGTCTTGTAAGGCTAGCTAGCGTTTGTTTCCCAGTCAGAAACAGATTTGAATCTCATGAATTTCTGGTCCTACGAGCAAGAGTTGTTTTCTGGTAAGAGGAGTCACTATTTCGCTCCCATTGCCATACACAGTGCAAATAGGACTCGCGTCTGTTCCCAACATGTACAGTGTATTGCATTTAAGAGGATCTAATGTTCTTGTCAGTTACCTAAGCAGAGTTGAACTAGATATGGCCCGTGTGTGTAGGAAGCACAGTTCTTTTGTTCTGAGCAAGCTCACTGTTCGGACCCCATAGGAAATACAGTAGAATAGAAGAGTGATCTTTTCTCAAAAGCAGAGTGTGTTTCTTGTAAGGCGAGCTAGCGTTTGTTTCCCAGTCCAAAATGGAGTAGAATCACGTGCAGTTTCTGGTCCTACGAGCAAGGGATGTTTTCTGGTAAGGAAAGTCACTATTGTGCTCCCTTTGCCATAAACAGTGCAAATAGCACTCACGTCTGCTCCCAGCAAGTACAGTGTATTGGACTGAAGAATAGCTACTGTTCTTGTCAGTTTCCTAAGGAGAGTTGAACTACATATGGCCCGTGTGTGTAGGAAGCACAGTTCTTTTGTTCTGAGCAAGCTCACTGTTCTGGTCCTATAGACAACAGAGAAGAGTAGAACAGTGCTCTTTTCTCAGAAGCAGAGTTTGTTTCTTGTAAGGCGAGCTAGCGTTTGTTTCCAAGTCCCAAATGGAGTTGAATCACATGCAGTTTCTGGTCCTACAAGCAAGATTTGTTTTCTGGTAAGAAGAGTCACTATTGTGCTCCCATTGACATACGCAGGGCAAATAGCACTGGCGTCTGTTCCCAGCATGTACACTGTATTGGACTGAAGAGGAGCAACTGCTCTTGTCAGTTTCCTAAGCAGAGTTGAACTAGATATGGCCCGTGTGTGTAGGAAGCACAGTTCTTTGTTCTGAGCAAGCTCACTGTTCGGACCCCATTGGAAACCCAGTAGAATAGAAGAGTGCTCTTTTCTCAAAAGCAGAGTGTGTTTCTTGTAAGGCGAGCTAGAGTTTGTTTCCCAGTCCTAAATGGAGTTGAATCACATGCAGTTTCTGGTCCTACGAGCAAGAGTTGTTTTCTGGTAAGAAGAGTCACTATTGTGCTACAATTGCCATACACAGTGCAAATATCACTCGCGTCTATTCCCAGCAAGTACAGTGTATTGGACAGAAGAGGAGCTACTGTTCTTGTCAGTTTCCTAAGCAGAGTTGAACTAGATATGGCCCGTGTGTGTGAAGCACAGTTCTTTTGTTCTGAGCAAGCTCAATTTTCGGACCCCATAGTAAACACAGTAGAGTAGAAGAGTGCTCTTTTCTCAAAAGCAGAGTGTGTTTCTTGTAAGGCTAGCTAGCGTTTGTTTCCCAGTCCTAAATGGAGTTGAATCACATGCAGTTTTTGGTCCTACGAGCAAAGGATGTTTTCTGGTAAGGAAAGTCACTAATGTGCTCCCTCTGCCATAAACAGTGCAAATAGCACTCGCGTCTGTTCCCAGCAAGTACAGTGTATTGGTCTGAAGAGGATCTACTGTTCTTTTCAGTTTCCTAAGCAGAGTTGAACTAGATATGGCCCGTGTGTGTAGGAAGCACAGTTCTTTTGTTCTGAGCAAGCTCACTCTTCTGGCCCTATAGGAAACACAGGAGAGTAGAAGAGTGCTCTTTTCTCAAAAGCAGAATGTGTTTCTTGTAAGGCGAGCTAGCGTTTGTTTCCCAGTCCTAAATTGAGTTCAATCACATGCAGTTTCTGTTCCTATGAGCTAGAGTTGTTTTATGGTAAGAAGAGTCACTATTGCGCTCCCATTGTCATACACAGGGCAAATAGAACTGGCGTCTGTTCGCAGCATGTACAGTGCATTGGACTGAAGAGGATCTACTCTTCTTGTCAGTTTCCTAAGCAGAGTTGAACTACATATGGCCCGTGTGTGTAGGAAGCACAGTTCTTTTGTTCTGAGCGAGCTCACTCTTCTGGCCTATAGGAAACACAATAGAGTAGAAGAGTGCTTTTTTCTCAAAAGCAGAGTGTGTTTTTTGTAAGGCGAGCTTTCGTTTGTTTCCCAGTCCTAAATGGAGTTGAATCACATGCAGTTTCTAGTCCTACGAGCAAGAGTTGTTTTATGGAAAGGAAAGTCACTATTGTGCTCCCTTTGCCATACACAGTGCAAATAGCACTCGCTTCTGTTCCCAGCATGTACAGTGTATTGGACTGAAGAGGAGCTACTGTTCTTGTCAGTTTCCTAAGCAGAGTTGAACTAGATATGGCCCGTGTGTGTAGGAAGCACAGTTCTTTTGTTCTGAGCAAGTTCACTGTTCTGGCCCTATAGGAAACACAGTAGAGTAGAAGAGTGCTCTTTTCTCAGAAGCAGAGTTTGTTTCTTGTAAGGCGAGCTAGCGTTTGTTTCCCAGTCCTAAATGGAGTTGAATTACATGCAGTTTCTTGTCTTATGAGCAAGAGTTGTTTTCTGGTAAGAAGAGTCACTATTGCGCTCCTATTGCCATACACAGTGCAAACAACACTCGCTACTGTTCTTTGCAAGTACAGTGTATTGGACAGAAGAGGAGCTACTGTTCTTGTCAGTTCCCTAAGAAGAGTTGAACTAGATATGGCCCGTGTGTGTAGGAAGCACAGTTCTTTTGTTCAGAGCAAGCTCACTGTTCAGACCCCATAGGAAACACAGTAGAATAGAAGAGTGCTCTTTTCTCAAAAGCAGAGTGTGTTTCTTGTAAGGCGAGCTAGTGTTTGTTTGCCAGTCCAAAATGGAGTTGAATCACATGCAGTTTATGGTCCTACGAGCAAGGGATGGTTTCTGGTAAGGAAAGTCACTATTGTGCTTTCTTTGCCATAAACAGTGCAAATAGCACTCACGTCTGTTACCAGCAAGTACAGTGTATTGGACTGAAGAGGAGCTACTGTTCTTGTCAGTTACCTAAGCAGAGTTGAACTACATATGGCCCGTGTGTGTAGGAAGCACAGTTCTTTTGTTCTGAGCAAGCTTGTTGTTCTGGCCCTATAGGAAACACAGAAGAGTAGAAGAGTGCTCTTTTCTCAGAAGCAGAGTTTGTTTCTTGTAAGGCGAGCTAGCGTTTGTTTCCCAGTCCTAAATGGAGTTGAATCACATGCAGTTTCTGGTCCTACGAGCAAGAGTTGTTTTCTGGTAAGAAGAGTCACTATTGTGCTACCATTGCCATACACAGTGCAAATAGGACTCTTGTCTGTTCCCAGGAAGTACAGTGTATTGGACAGAAGAGGAGCTACTGTTCTTGTCAGTTTCCTAAGCAGAGTTGAACTAGATATGGCCCGTGTGTGTGAAGCACAGTTCTTTTGTTCTGAGCAAGCTGAATTTTCGGACCCCATAGTAAACACAGTAGAGTAGAAGAGTGCTCTTTTCTCAAAAGCAGAGTGTGTTTCTTGTAAGGCTAACTAGTGTTTGTTTCCCAGTCAGAAACGGAGTTGAATCCCATGCAGTTTCTGGTCCTATGAGCAAGAGTTGTTTTCTGGTAAGAAGAGTCACTATTGCTTTCCCTTGCCATACACAGTGCAAATAGCACTCACGTCTGCTCCCAGCAAGTACAGTGTATTGGACTGAAGGGGAGCTACGGTTCTTGTCAGTTTCCTAAGCAGAGTTGAACTAGATATAGCCCGTGTGTGTAGGAAGCACAGTTCTTTTGTTCTGAGCAAGCTCACTGTTCTGGCCCTATAGGAAACACAGTAGAGTTGAAGAGTGCTCTTTTCTCAAAAGCAGAGTTTGTTTCTTGTAAGGTGAGCTAGCGTTTGTTTCCCAGTCCTAAATGGAGTTGAAACACATGCAGTTTTTGGTCCTACGAACAAGGGATGTTTTCTGGTAAGGAAAGTCACTATTGTGCTCCCTCTGCCATAAACAGTGCAAATAGCACTCGCGTCTGTTCCCAGCAAGTACAGTGTATTGGTCTAAAGAGGATCTACTGTTCTTTTCAGTTTCCTAAGAAGAGTTGAACTAGATATGGCCCATGTATGTAGGAAGCACAGTTCTTTTGTTCTGAGCAAGCTCACTGTTCTGGTCCTATAGGAAACACAGAAGAGTAGAAGAGTGCTCTTTTCTCAAAAGCAAAGTGTGTTTCATGTAAGGTGAGCTAATGTTTCTTTCCCAGTCCTAAATGGAGTTGAATTACATGCAGTTTCTGGTCCTATGAGCAAGAGTTGTTTTCTGGTAAGAAGAGTCACTATTGCAATCCTATTGCCATACACAGTGCAAACAACACTCGCTACTGTTCTTTGCAAGTACAGTGTATTGGACAGAAGAGGAGCTACTGTCCTTGTCAGTTTCCTAAGCAGAGTTGAACTAGATATGGCCTGTGTGTGAAGGAAGCACAGTTCTTTTGTTCTGAGCAAGCTCACTGTTCTGACCCCATAGGAAACACCGTAGTGTAGAAGAGTGCTCTTTTATCAAAAGCAGAGTGTATTTCTTGTAAGGCCAGCTAGCGTTTGTTTCCCAGTCCTAAATGGAGTTGAATCACATGTAGTTTCTGATCCTAGGAGCAAGGGTTGTTTTCTGGTAAGAAGAGTCACTATTGCGCTCCCATTGTCATACACAGGGCAAATAGCACTGGCGTCTGTTCCCAGCATGTACAGTGTATTGGACTGAAGAGGATCTACTGTTCTTGTCAGTTTCGTAAGCAGAGTTGAACTAGATATGGCCCGTGTGTGTAGGAAGCACAGTTCTTTTGTTCTGAGCAAGCTCACTGTTTTGGCCCTAAAGGAAACAAAGTAGTGTAGAAGAGTGCTCTTTCCTCAAAAGCAGAGTGTGTTTCTTGTAAGGCGAGCTAGAGTTTGTTTCCCAGTCCTAAATGGAGTTGAATCACATGCAGTTTCTGGTCCTATGAGCAAGAATTGTTTTCTCGAAAGGAAAGTCACTATTGTGCTCCCTTTGCCGTACACAGTGCAAATAGCACTCGCGTCTGTTCCCAGCAAGTACAGTGTATTGGACTGAAGAGGAGCTACTGCTCTTGTCAGTTTCCTAAGCAGAGTTGAACTAGATATGGCCCGTGTGTGTAGGAAGCACAGTTCTTTGTTCTGAGCAAGCTCACTGTTCGGACACCATAGGAAACACAGTAGAGTAGAAGAGTGCTCTTTACGCAAAAGCAGAGTGTGTTTCTTGTAAGGCGAGCTAGTGTTTGTTTCCCAGTCCTAAATGGAGTTGAATCACATGCAGTTTCTGGTCCTATGATCAAGAGTTGTTTTCTGGTAAGAAGAGTCACTATTGCCCTCCCATTGTCATACACAGGGCAAATAGCACTGGCGTCTGTTCCCAGCATGTACAGTGTATTGGACTGAAGATGATCTACTGTTCTTGTCAGTTTCCTAAGCAGAGTTGAACTAGATATGGCCCGTGTATGTAGGAAGCACAGTTCTTTTTTTCTGAGCAAGCACACTGTTCGGACCCCATAGGAAACACAGTAAAATAGAAGAGTGCTCTTTTCTCAAAAGCAGAGTGTGTTTCTTGTAAGGTGAGCTAGCGTTTCTTTCCGAGTCCAAAATGGAGTTGAATCACATGGAGTTTCTGGTCCTATGACCAAGGGATGTTTTCTGGTAAGAAGAGTCACTATTGTGCTCCCATTGTCATACACACTGCAAATAGCACTCGCGTCTGCTCCCAGCAAGTACAGTGTATGGCACTGAAGAGGAGCTACTGTTCTTGTCAGTTTCCTAAGAAGAGTTGAACTAGATATAGCCCGTGTGTGTAGGAAGCACAGTTCTTTTGTTCTGAGCAAGCTCACTGTTCTTGCCCTATAGGAAACACAGTAGAGTAAATGAGTGCTCTTTTCTCAAAAGCAGAGTGTGTTTCTTGTAAGGTGAGCTAGCGTTTGTTTCCCAGTCCTAAATGGA
Source organism: Peromyscus eremicus (assembly GCF_949786415.1). Lineage (NCBI taxonomy): Eukaryota > Metazoa > Chordata > Mammalia > Rodentia > Cricetidae > Peromyscus > Peromyscus eremicus. The sequence continues at coordinate 36,501 of NW_026736969.1, read as the reverse complement.
GTTGAATCACATGCAGTTTTTGGTCCTACGAGCAAGGGATGTTTTCTGGTAAGGAAAGTCACTATTGCGCTCCCTTTGCCATACAGAGTTCAAATAGCACTCGCGTCTTTTCCCAGCAAGTACAGTGTATTGGACTGAAGAGAAGCTACTGTTCTTCTCAGTTTCCTAGGCAGAGTTGAACTAGATATGGCCCGTGTGTGTAGGAAGCACAGTTCATTTGTTCTGAGCAAGCTCACTCTTCTGGCCTACAGGAAACACAGTAGAGTAGATGAGTGCTCTTTTCTCAGAAGCAGAGTGTGTTTCTTGTAAGGCTGGCTAGTGTTTGCTTCCCAGTCAGAATCGGAGTTGAATGTCATGCAGTTTCTGGTCCTACGAGCAAGAGTTGTTTTCTGGTAAGAGGAGTCACTATTGCGCTCCCATTGCCATACACAGTGCAAATAGGACTCGCGTCTTCTACCTGCAAGTACAGTGTATTGGACTGAAGAAGAGCTACTGTTCTTGTCAGTTTCCTAAGCAGAGTTGAACTAGATATGGCCCATTTGTGTAGGAAGCACAGTTCCTTGGTTCTGAGCAAGCTCACTGTTCTGGCCCTATAGGAAACACAGTAGAGTAGAAGAGTGCTCTTTTCTCAAAACCAGAGTTTGTTTGTTGTAAAGCGAACTAGCGTTTGTTTCCCAGTCCTAAATGGAGTTGAATCACATACAGTTTCTGGTCCTACGAGCAATAGTTGTTTTCTGGCAAGGAAAGTCACTATTGTGCTCTTTTTGCCATACACAGTGCAAATAGCACTCGCGTCTGTTCCCAGCAAGTACAGTGTATTGGACTGAAGAGGAGCTACTGTTCTTGTCAGTTTCCTAAGCAGAGTTGAAATAGATATGGCCCGTGTGTGTAGGAAGCACAGTTCTTTTGTTCTGAGCAAGCTCACTGTTCTGGCCCTATAGGAAACACAGTAGAGTAGAAGAGTGCTCTTTTCTCAAAAGCAGAGTGTGTTTCTTCTAAGGCGAGCTAGCGTTTGTTTCCAAGTCCCAAATGGAGTTGAATCACTTGCAGTTTCTGGTCCTACAAGCAAGATTTGTTTTCTGGTAAGAAGAGTCACTATTGTGCTCCCATTGACATACGCAGGGCAAATAGCACTGGCGTCTGTTCCCAGCATGTACAGTGTATTGGACTGAAGAGGAGCTACTGTTCTTGTCAGTTTCCTAAGCAGAGTTGAACTAGATATGGCCCGTGTGTGTAGGAAGCACATTTCTTTTGTTCTGAGCAAGCTCACTGTTTTGGCCCTATAGGAAACAAAGTAGAGTAGAAGAGTGCTCTTTTCTCAAAAGCAGAGTGTGTTTCTTGTAAGGCGAGCTAGCTTTTGTTTCCCAGTCCTAAATGGAGCTGAATCACAGGCAGTCTCTGGTCCTACGAGCAAGAGTTGTTTTCTAGTACGAAGAGTCACTATTGTGCTCCCTTTGTCATACACAGGGCAAATAGCCCTCGAGTCTGTTCCAAGGATATACAGTGTATTGGACTGAAGACGATCTACTGTTCTTGTCAGTTTCCTAAGCAAAGTTGAACTAGATATGGCCCGTGTGTGCAGGAAGTACACTTCTTTTGTTCTGAGCAAGCTCACTCTTCTGGCCCTATAGGAAACACAGGAGAGTAGAAGAGTGCTCTTTTCTCAAAAGCAGAATGTGTTTCTTGTAAGGCGAGCTAGCGTTTGTTTCCCAGTCCTAAATTGAGTTCAATCACATGCAGTTTCTGTTCCTATGAGCTAGAGTTGTTTTATGGTAAGAAGAGACACTATTGCGCTCCCATTGTCTTACACAGGGCAAATAGAACTGGCGTCTGTTCCCAGCATGTAAAGTGTATTGGACTGAAGAGGATCTACTCTTCTTGTCAGTTTCCTAAGCAGAGTTGAACTAGATATGGCCCGTGTGTGTAGGAAGCACAGTTCTTTTGTTCTTAGCGAGCTCACTCTTCTGGCCTATTGGAAACACAGTAGAGTAGAAGAGTGCTCTTTTCTCAAAAGCAGAGTGTGTTTCTTGTAAGGCGAGCTTGCGTTTGTTTCCCAGTCCTAAATGGAGTTGAATCACATGCAGTCTCTAGTCCTACCAGCAAGAGTTGTTTTCTGGAAAGGAAAGTCACTATTGTGCTCCCTTTGCCATACACAGTGCAAATAGCACTCGCATCTCTTCCCAGTAAGTACAGTGTGTTGGACTGAAGAGGTGGTACTGCTCTTGTCAGTTTCCTAAGCAGAGTTGAACTAGGTACGGCCTGTGTGTGTAGGAAGCACAGTTCTTTTGTTCTGAGCAAGCTCACTGTTCTGGCCCTATAGGAAACACAGTAGAGTAGAAGAGTGCTCTTTTCTCCAAAGCAGAGTGTGTTTCTTCTAAGGCGAATTAGCGTTTGTTTCCAAGTCCTAAATGGAGTTGAATCACATGCAGTTTCTGATCTTACAACCAAGAGTTGTTTTCTGGTAAGAAGAGTCACTATTGCGCTCCCATTACCATACACAGGGGAAATAGCACTCGCATCTGTTCCCAGCATGTACAGTGTATTGCACTGAAGAGGATCTACTGTTCTTGTCAGTTACCTAAGCAGAGTTGAACTACATATGGCCCGTGTGTGTAGGAAGCACCGTTTTTTTGTTCTGAGCAAGCTCACTGTTCGGACCCCATAGGAAACACAGTAGAATAGAAGAGTGCTCTTTTCTCAAAAGCAGAGTGTGTTTCTTGTAAGGCGAGCTAGCTTTTGTTTCCCAATCCAAAATGGAGTTGAATCACATGCAGTTTCTGGTCCTATGAGCAAGGGATGTTTTCTGGTAAGGAAAGTCACTATTGTGCTCCCTTTGCCATAAACAGTGCAAATAGCACTCACGTCTGTTCCCAGCAAGTACAGTGTATTGGACTGAAGAGGAGCTACTGTTCTTGTCAGTTTCCTAAGCAGAGTTGAACTACATATGGCCGTGTGTGTAGGAAGCACAGTTCTTTTGTTCTGAGCAAGCTCACTGTTCTGGCCCTATAGACAACACAGAAGAGTAGAAGAGTACTCTTTTCTCAGAAGCAGAGTTTGTTTCTTGTAAGGCGAGCTAGCGTTTGTTTCCCAGTCCTAAATGTAGTTGAATTTCATGCAGTTTCTTGTCCTATGAGCAAGAGTTGTTTTCTGGTAAGAAGAGTCACTATTGCGCTCCTATTGCCATACACAGTGCAAACAACACTCGCTACTGTTCTTTGCAAGTACAGTGTATTGGACAGAAGAGGAGCTACTGTTCTTGTCAGTTTCCTAAGCAGAGTTGAACTAGATATGGCCCGTGTGTGTAGGAAGCAGAGTTCTTTTGTTCTGAGCAAGCTCACTGTTTTGGCTCTATAGGAAAGAAAGTAGAGTAGAAGAGTGCTCTTTTCTCAAAAGCAGAGTGTGTTTTTTGTAAGGCGAGCTTGTGTTTGTTTCCCAGTCCTAAATGGAGTTGAATCACATGCAGTTTCTAGTCCTATGAGCAAGAGTTGTTTTCTGGAAAGGAAAGTCACTATTGTGCTCCCTTTGCCATACACAGTGCAAATAGCACTCGCGTCTGTTCCCAGCAAGTACAGTGTATTGGACTGAAGAGGATCTACTGCTCTTGTCAGTTTCCTAAGCAGAGTTGAAGTAGATATGCCCCGTGTGTGTAGGAAGCACAGTTCTTTTGTTCTGAGCAAGCTCACTGTTCGGACCCCATAGGAAACACAGTAGAGTAGAAGAGTGCTATTTCTCAAAAGCAGAGTGTGTTTGTTGTAAGGCTAGCTAGTGTTTGTTTCCCAGTCAGAAACAGATTTGAATCTCATGCCGTTTCTGGCCCTAAGAGCAAGAGTTGTTTTCTGGTAAGAGGAGTCACTATTTCGATCCCATTGCCATACACAGTGCAAATAGGACTGGCGTCTGCGACCTGCAAGTACAGTGTATTGGACTGAAGAGGAGCTACTGTTCTTGTCAGTTTCCTAAGCAGAGTTGAACTAGATATGGCCCATGTGTGTAGGAAGCACAGTTCTTTTGTTCTGAGCAAGCTCACTGTTCTGGCCTTATAGGAAACACAGTAGAGTAGAAGAGTGCTCTTTTCTCAAAAGCAGAGTGTGTTTCTTGTAAGGCGAGCTAGCTTTTGTTTCCCAGTACTAAATGGAGTTGAATCACATGCAGTCTCTTGTCCTACGAGCAAGAGTTGTTTTCTAGTACGAAGAGTCACTATTGTGCTCCCTTTGTCATACACAGTGCAAATAGCACTCGCGTCTGTTCCCAGGATGTACAGTGTATTGGAATGAAGATGATCTACTGTTCTTGTCAGTTTCCTAAGCAAAGTTGAACTAGATATGGCCCGTGTGTGCAGGAAGTACACTTCTTTTGTTCTGAGCAAGCTCACTCTTCTGGCCCTATAGGAAACACAGGAGAGTAGAAGAGTGCTCTTTTCTCAAAAGCAGAATGTGTTTCTTGTAAGGCGAGCTAGCGTTTGTTTCCCAGTCCTAAATTGAGTTCAATCACATGCAGTTTCTGTTCCTATGAGCTAGAGTTGTTTTATGGTAAGAAGAGACACTATTGCGCTCCCATTGTCTTACACAGGGCAAATAGAACTGGCGTCTGTTCCCAGCATGTAAAGTGTATTGGACTGAAGAGGATCTACTCTTCTTGTCAGTTTCCTAAGCAGAGTTGAACTAGATATGGCCCGTGTGTGTAGGAAGCACAGTTCTTTTGTTCTTAGCGAGCTCACTCTTCTGGCCTATTGGAAACACAGTAGAGTAGAAGAGTGCTCTTTTCTCAAAAGCAGAGTGTGTTTCTTGTAAGGCGAGCTTGCGTTTGTTTCCCAGTCCTAAATGGAGTTGAATCACATGCAGTCTCTAGTCCTACCAGCAAGAGTTGTTTTCTGGAAAGGAAAGTCACTATTGTGCTCCCTTTGCCATACACAGTGCAAATAGCACTCGCATCTCTTCCCAGTAAGTACAGTGTATTGGACTGAAGAGGTGGTACTGCTCTTGTCAGTTTCCTAAGCAGAGTTGAACTAGGTACGGCCCGTGTGTGTAGGAAGCACAGTTCTTTTGTTCTGAGCAAGCTCACTGTTCTGGCCCTATAGGAAACACAGTAGAGTAGAAGAGTGCTCTTTTCTCCAAAGCAGAGTGTGTTTCTTCTAAGGCGAATTAGCGTTTGTTTCCAAGTCCTAAATGGAGTTGAATCACATGCAGTTTCTGATCTTACAACCAAGAGTTGTTTTCTGGTAAGAAGAGTCACTATTGCGCTCCCATTACCATACACAGGGGAAATAGCACTCGCATCTGTTCCCAGCATGTACAGTGTATTGCACTGAAGAGGATCTACTGTTCTTGTCAGTTACCTAAGCAGAGTTGAACTACATATGGCCCGTGTGTGTAGGAAGCACCGTTTTTTTGTTCTGAGCAAGCTCACTGTTCGGACCCCATAGGAAACACAGTAGAATAGAAGAGTGCTCTTTTCTCAAAAGCAGAGTGTGTTTCTTGTAAGGCGAGCTAGCTTTTGTTTCCCAATCCAAAATGGAGTTGAATCACATGCAGTTTCTGGTCCTATGAGCAAGGGATATTTTCTGGTAAGGAAAGTCACTATTGTGCTCCCTTTGCCATAAACAGTGCAAATAGCACTCACGTCTGTTCCCAGCAAGTACAGTGTATTGGACTGAAGAGGAGCTACTGTTCTTGTCAGTTTCCTAAGCAGAGTTGAACTACATATGGCCGTGTGTGTAGGAAGCACAGTTCTTTTGTTCTGAGCAAGCTCACTGTTCTGGCCCTATAGACAACACAGAAGAGTAGAAGAGTACTCTTTTCTCAGAAGCAGAGTTTGTTTCTTGTAAGGCGAGCTAGCGTTTGTTTCCCAGTCCTAAATGTAGTTGAATTTCATGCAGTTTCTTGTCCTATGAGCAAGAGTTGTTTTCTGGTAAGAAGAGTCACTATTGCGCTCCTATTGCCATACACAGTGCAAACAACACTCGCTACTGTTCTTTGCAAGTACAGTGTATTGGACAGAAGAGGAGCTACTGTTCTTGTCAGTTTCCTAAGCAGAGTTGAACTAGATATGGCCCGTGTGTGTAGGAAGCACAGTTCTTTTGTTCTTAGCGAGCTCACTCTTCTGGCCTATAGGAAACACAATAGAGTAGAAGAGTGCTCTTTTCTCAAAAGCAGAGTGTGTTTTTTGTAAGGCGAGCTTGCGTTTGTTTCCCAGTCCTAAATGGAGTTGAATCACATGTAGTTTCTAGTCCTACGAGCAAGAGTTGTTTTCATGAAAGGAAAGTCACTATTGTGCTCCCTTTGCCATACACAGTGCAAATAGCACTCGCGTCTGTTCCCAGCAAGTACAGTGTATTGGACTGAAGAGGAGCTACTGTTCTTGTCAGTTTCCTAAGCAGAGTTGAACTAGATATGGCCCGTGTGTGTAGGAAGCACAGTTCTTTTGTTCTGAGCAAGCTCACTGTTCTGGCCCTATAGGAAACACAGTAGAGTAGAAGAGTGCTCTTTTCTCAAAAGCAGAGTGTGTTTCTTCTAAGGCGAGCTAGCGTTTGTTTCCAAGTCCCAAATGGAGTTGAATCACATGCAGTTTCTGGTCCTACAAGCAAGATTTTTTTCTGGTAAGAAGAGTCACTATTGTGCTCCCATTGACATACGCAGGGCAAATAGCACTGGCGTCTGTTCCCAGCATGTACAGTGTATTGGACTGAAGAGGAGCTACTGCTCTTGTCAGTTTCCTAAGCAGAGTTGAACTAGATATGGCCCGTGTGTGTAGGAAGCACAGTTCTTTGTTCTGAGCAAGCTCACTGTTCGGATCCCATTGGAAACCCAGCAGAATAGAAGAGTGCTCTTTTCTCAAAAGCAGAGTGTGTTTCTTGTAAGGCGAGCTAGAGTTTGTTTCCCAGTCCTAAATGGAGTTGAATCACATGCAGTTTCTGGTCCTATGAGCAAGAATTGTTTTCTCGAAAGGAAAGTCACTATTGTACTCCCTTTGCCGTTCACAGTGCAAATAGCACTCGCGTCTGTTCCCAGCAAGTACAGTGTATTGGACTGAAGAGGAGCTACTGCTCTTGTCAGTTTCCTAAGCAGAGTTGAACTAGATATGGCCTGTGTGTGTGAAGCACAGTTCTTTTGTTCTGAGCAAGCTCAATTTTCGGACCCCATAGTAAACACATTAGAGTAGAAGAGTGCTCTTTTCTCAAAAGCAGAGTGTGTTTCTTGTAAGGCTAGCTAGCGTTTGTTTCCCAGTCCTAAATGGAGTTGAATCACATGCAGTTTCTGGTCCTACGAGCAAGGGATGTTTTCTGGTAAGGAAAGTCACTATTGTGCGCCCTTTGCCATAAACAGTGCAAATAGCACTCACGTCTGCTCCCAGCAAGTACAGTGTATTGGACTGAAGAAGAGCTACTGTTCTTGTCAGTTTCCTAAGCAGAGTTGAACTACATATGGCCCGTGTGTGTAGGAAGCACAGTTCTTTTGTTCTGAGCAAGCTCACTGTTCTGGTCCTATAGACAACAGAGAAGAGTAGAACAGTGCTCTTTTCTCAGAAGCAGAGTTTGTTTCTTGTAAGGCGAGCTAGCGTTTGTTTCCCAGTCCTAAATGGCGTTGAATCACATGCAGTTTCTGGTACTATGAGCAAGATTTGCTTTCTGGTAGGGAAAGTCACTATTGCGCTCCCTTTGCCAAACACAGTGCAAATAGTACTCGCGTGTGTTACCAAAAGTACAGTGTATTCGACTGAAGAGGAGCTCCTGTTCTTGTCAGTTTCCTAAGCAGAGTTGAACTAGATATTGCCCATGTGTGTAGCAAGCACAGTTCTTTTGTTCTGAGCAAGCTCACTGTTCTGGCCTCATAGGAAACATAGTAGAGTAGAAGAGTGCTCTTTTCTCAAAAGTAGAGTGTGTTTCTTGTAAGGCTGGCTAGTGTTTGTTTCCCAGTCAGACACGGAGTGGAATCCCATGCAGTTTCTGTTCCTATGAGCAAGAGTTGTTTTCTTGTAAGAAGAGTCACTATTGTGATCCCATTGTCATACACAGGGCAAATAGCACGGGCGTCTCTTCCCAGCATGTACAGTGTATTGGACTGAAAAGGATCTACTGTTCTTGTCAGTTTCCTAAGCAAAGTTGAACTAGATATGGCCCGTGTGTGTAGGAAGCACAGTTCTTTTGTTCTGAGCAAGCTCACTGTTCTGGCCCTATAGGAAACACAGTACAGTAGAAGAGTGCTCTTTTCTCAAAAGCAGAGTGTGTTTCTTCTAAGGCGAGCTAGCGTTTGTTTCCCATTCCTAAATGAAGTTGAATCACATGCAGTTTATGGTCCTACGAGCAAGAGTTGTTTTCTGGTAAGAAGAGTCACTATTGCGCTCCCATTGCCATACACAGGGCAAATAGCTCTCGCGTCTGTTCCCAGCACATACAGTTTATTAGACAGAAGTGGAGCTACTGTTCTTGTCAGTTTCCTAAGCAGAGTTGAACTAGATAGGGCCCATGTTTGTAGGAAGCACAGTTCTTTTGTTCTGAGCAAGCTCACTCTTCTGGCCCTATAGGAAAAACAGAAGAGTAGAAGAGTGCTCTTTTCTCAAAAGCAGAGTGTGTTTCTTGTAAGGCGAGCTAGCGTTTGGTTCCCAGTCCAAAATGGAGTTGAATCACATGCAGTTTCTGGTCCTACAAGCCAGAGTTGTTTTCTGGTAAGAAGAGTCACTATTGTGCTACCATTGCCATACACAGTGCAAATATCACTCGCGTCTTTTCCCAGCAAGTACAGTGTATTGGACAGAAGAGGAGCTACTGTTCTTGTCAGTTTCTTAAGCAGAGTTGAAGTAGATATGTCCCCTGTGTGTGAAGCACAGTTCTTTTGTTCTGAGCAAGCTCACTGTTCGGACCCCATAGGAAACACAGTAGAGTATAAGAGTGCTCTTTTCTCAAAAGCAGAGTGTGTTTCTTTTAAGGCTAGCTAGTGTTTGTTTCCCAGTCAGAAACGGAGTTGAATCCCATGCAGTTTCTGCTCCTACGAGCAAGAATTGTTTTCTGGTAAGAAGAGTCACTATTGCGCTCCCATTGTCATACACACGGCAAAGAGCACTCGCGTCTGCTCCCAGAAAGTACAGTGTATGGCACTGAAAAGGAGCTACTGTTCTTGTCAGTTTCCTAAGCAGAGTTGAACTAGATATAGCCCGTGTGTGTAGGAAGCACAGTTCTTTTGTTCTGAGCAAGCTCACTGTTCTTGCCCTATAGGAAACACAGTAGAGTAAAAGAGTGCTCTTTTCTCAAAAGCAGAGTGTGTTTCTTGTAAGGTGAGCTAGCGTTTGTTTCCCAGTCCTAAATGGAGTTGAATCACATGCAGTTTCTGGTCCTACGAGCAAGGGTTGTTTTCCGGTAAGAAGAGTCACTATTGTGCTCCCATTGCCATACACAGTGCAAATAGCACTCGCGTCTGTTCCCAGCAAATACAGTGTAATGGACAGAAGAGGAGATACTGTTCTTGTCAGTTTCCTAACCAGAGTTGAACTAGATATTTCCCGTGTGTGTGGGAAGCACAGTTCTTTTGTTCTGAGCAAGCTCACTGTTTTGGCCCCATAGGAAACACAGTAGAGTAGAACAGTGCTCCTTTCTCAAAAGCAGAGTGTGTTTCTTGTAAGGTGAGCTAGCGTTTGTTTCCCAGTCCTAAATGGCGTTGAATCACATGCAGTTTCTGGTACTATGAGCAAGATTTGCTTTCTGGTAGGGAAAGTCACTATTGCGCTCCCTTTGCCAAACACAGTGCAAATAGTACTCGCGTGTGTTACCAAAAGTACAGTGTATTCGACTGAAGAGGAGCTCCTGTTCTTGTCAGTTTCCTAAGCAGAGTTGAACTAGATATTGCCCATGTGTGTAGCAAGCACAGTTCTTTTGTTCTGAGCAAGCTCACTGTTCTGGCCTCATAGGAAACATAGTAGAGTAGAAGAGTGCTCTTTTCTCAAAAGTAGAGTGTGTTTCTTGTAAGGCTGGCTAGTGTTTGTTTCCCAGTCAGACACGGAGTGGAATCCCATGCAGTTTCTGTTCCTATGAGCAAGAGTTGTTTTCTTGTAAGAAGAGTCACTATTGTGATCCCATTGTCATACACAGGGCAAATAGCACGGGCGTCTCTTCCCAGCATGTACAGTGTATTGGACTGAAAAGGATCTACTGTTCTTGTCAGTTTCCTAAGCAAAGTTGAACTAGATATGGCCCGTGTGTGTAGGAAGCACAGTTCTTTTGTTCTGAGCAAGCTCACTGTTCTGGCCCTATAGGAAACACAGTACAGTAGAAGAGTGCTCTTTTCTCAAAAGCAGAGTGTGTTTCTTCTAAGGCGAGCTAGCGTTTGTTTCCCATTCCTAAATGAAGTTGAATCACATGCAGTTTATGGTCCTACGAGCAAGAGTTGTTTTCTGGTAAGAAGAGTCACTATTGCGCTCCCATTGCCATACACAGGGCAAATAGCTCTCGCGTCTGTTCCCAGCACATACAGTTTATTAGACAGAAGTGGAGCTACTGTTCTTGTCAGTTTCCTAAGCAGAGTTGAACTAGATAGGGCCCATGTTTGTAGGAAGCACAGTTCTTTTGTTCTGAGCAAGCTCACTCTTCTGGCCCTATAGGAAAAACAGAAGAGTAGAAGAGTGCTCTTTTCTCAAAAGCAGAGTGTGTTTCTTGTAAGGCGAGCTAGCGTTTGGTTCCCAGTCCAAAATGGAGTTGAATCACATGCAGTTTATGGTCCTACAGGCAAGAGTTGTTTTCTGGTAAGAAGAGTCACTATTGAGCTCCGATTGTCATACACAGTGCAAATAGCAGTCGTGTCTGCTCCCAGCAAGTACAGTGTATTGGACTGAAGAGGAGCTACTGTTCTTGTCAGTTTCTGAGGCAGAGTTGAACTAGATATGGCCCATGTGTGTAGGAAGCACAGTTCTTTTGTTCTGAAGAAGCTCACTGTTTTGGCCCTATAGGAAACACAGTAGAGTAGAAGAGTGCTCTTTTCTCAAAAGCAGAGTGTGTTTCTTGTAAGGCTAGCTAGTGTTTCTTTCCCAGTCCTAAATGGAGTTGAATCACATGCAATTTCTGGTCCCACGAGCAAGAGTTGTTTTCTGGTAAGAAGAGTCACTACTGTGCTCCCATTGTCATACACAGGGCAAATTGCACTGGCGTCTGTTCCCAGCATGTACAGTGTATTGGACTGAAGAGGATCTACTGTTCTTGTCAGTTTCCTAAGCAGAGTTGAACTAGATATGGCCCATGTGTGTTGGAAGCACAGTTCTTTTGTTCTGAGCAAGCTCACTGTTCTGGCCCTATAGGAAACACAGTAGAGTAGAAGAGTGCTCTTTTCTCAAAAGCAGAGTGTGTTTCTCATAAGGCGAGCTAGCGTTTGTATCCCATGTCCTAAATGGAGTTGAATCCCATGCAGTTTCTGGTCCTACGAGCAAGTGTTGTTTTCTGGTAAGAAGAGTCACTACTGTGCTCCCATTATCATACACAGGGGAAATAGCACTGGCGTCTGTTCCCAGCATGTACAGTGTATTGGACTGAATAGGATCTACTGTTCTTGTCCGTTTCCTAAGCAGAGTTGAACTAGATATGGCCCGTGCGTGTAGGAAGCACAGTTCTTTTGTTCTGAGTAGGCTCACAGTTCTGGCCATATAGGAAACACAGTAGAGTAAAAGAGTGCTCTTTTCTCAAAAGCAGAATGTGTTTCTTCTAAGGCGAGCTAGCTTTTTTTTCCCAGTCCTAAATGGAGTTGAATCTCATACAGTTTTTGTTCCTACGAGCAAGAGTTGTTTTCTGGTAAGAAGAGTCACTATTGTGCTCCCTTAGCCACACACAGTGCAAATAGCACTCGCGTATGTTCCCAGCAAGTACTGTGTATTGGAAAGAAGAGGAGCTACTGTTCTTGTCAGTTTCCTAAGCAGAGTTGAACTAGATATGGACCGTGTGTGTAGGAAGCACAGTTCTTTTGTTGTGAGCAAGCTCACCGTTCGGACCCCATATGAAACACTGTAGAGTAGAAGAGTGCTCTTTTCTCAAAAGCAGAGTGTGTTTCTTGTAAAGCGAGCTAGCGTTTGTTTCCCATCTCTAAATGGTGATGAAGCACATGCAGTTTCTGGTCCTAAGAGCAAGAGTTTTTTTCTGGTAAGAAGAGACACTATTGTGCTCCCATTGCCATACACAGTGCAAATAGCACTCGCGTCTGTTCAAAGCAAATACAGTGTATTGGCCAAAGTGGAGCTACTGTTCTTGTCAGTTTCCTAAGCAGAGTTGAACTAGATATAGCCCGTGTGTGTAGGAAGCACAGTTCTTTTGTTCTGAGCAAGCTCACTGTTCTGTCCCTATAGGAAACACAGTAGAGTAGAAGAGTGCTCTTTTCTCAAAAGCAGAGTGTGTTTATTGTAAGGCTAGCTAGTGTTTGTTTCCCAGTCAGAAACAGAGTTGTATCACACGCAGTTTCTGGTCCTAAGAACAAGAGTTTTTTTTCTGGTAGGAAGAGTCACTATTGCACTCCCATTGCCATACACAGTGCAAATAACCCTCGCGTCTGTTCCCAGCAAGTACAGTGTATTGGACTGAAGAGGACCTACTGTTCTTGTCAGTTTCCTAAACAGAGTTGAACTAGATATGACCCGTGTGTGTAGGAAGGACATTTCTTTTGTTCTGAGCAAGCTCACTGTTCGGACTCCATAGGAAACACAGTAGAGTAGAAGAGTGCTCTTTTCTCAAAAGCAGAGTGTGTTTCTTGTAAGGCTAGCTAGTGTTTGTTTCCCAGTCAGAAACGGAGTTTAATCCCATGCAGTTTCTGGTCCTACGAGCAAGAGTTGTTTCTGGTAAGAAGAGTCACTATTGCGCTCCCATTGCCATATACAGTGTAAATAGCACTGGCGTCTGTTCCCAGCAAGTACAGTGTAATGGACAGAAGAGGAGATACTGTTCTTGTCAGTTTCCTAACCAGAGTTGAACTAGATATGGCCCGTGTGTGTAGGAAGCACAGTTCTTTTGTTCTGAGCATGCTCACTGTTCTGGCCTTGAAGGAAACATAGTAGAGTAGAAGAGTGCTCTTTTCTCAAAAGAAGAGTTTGTTTCTTGTAAGGCTAGATAGTGTTTGTTTCCCAGTCAGAAACGGAGTTGAATCCCACGCGGTTTCTGGTCTTACGAGCAAGAGTTGTTTTCTGGTAAGAAGAGTCACTATTGTGCTCCCATTGTCAAACACAGGGCAAATAGCACGGGCGTCTTTTCCCAGCATGTACAGTGTATTGGACTGAAGAGGAGCTACTGTTCTTGTCAGTATCCTAAGCAGAGTGAAATTGATATGGCCCATGTGTGTTGGAAGCATAGTTCTTTTGTTCTGAGCAAGCTCACTGTTCTGGCCCTATAGGAAACACAGTAGAGTAGAAGAGTGCTCTTTTCTCAAAAGCAGAGTGTGTTTCTTGTAAGGCGATCTAGCGTTTGTTTCCCAGTCCTAAATGGTGTTGAATCACATGCAGTTTCTGGTCCTACGAGCAAGTGTTGTTTTCTGGTAGGAAGAGTCACTATTGTGCTCCCATTGTCATACACAGGGCAAATAGCACTGGCGTCTGTTCTCAGCATGTACAGTGTATTGGAATGAAGAGGATCTACTGTTCTTGTCAGTTTCCTAAGCAGAGTTGAACTGGATATGGCCCAAGTGTGTAGGAAGCACAGTTCTTTTGTTCTGAGCAAGCTCACTTTTCTGGCCTTATAGGAAACATAGTGGAGTAGAAGAGTGCTCTTTTCTCAAAAGCAGAGTGTATTTCTTGTAAGGCTAGCTTTTGTTTGTTTCCCAGTCAGACACGGAGTTGAATCCCATGCACTTTCTGGTCCTATGAGCAAGAGTTTTTTTCTTGTAAGAAGAGTCACTATTGTGATCCCATTGCCATACACAGTGCAAATAGCACTCGGGGCTGTTCCCAGCAAGTACAGTGTATTGGACAGAAGAGGAGCTACTGTTCTTGTCAGTTTCCTAAACAGAGTTGAACTAGATATGGCCCGTGTGTGTAGGAAGCACAGTTCTTTTGTTCTGAGCAAGCTCGCTGTTCTGGCCCTATAGGAAACACAGTAGAGTAGAAGAGTGCTCTTTTCTCAAAACCAGAGGGTGTTTCTTGTAAGACGAGCTAGCGTTTGTTTCCCATCTCTAAATGGTGATGAAGCACATGCAGTTTCTGGTCCTAAGAGCAAGAGTTTTTTTCTGGTAAGAAGAGTCACTATTGCGCTCCCATTGCCATACACAGTGCAAATAGCACTCGCGTCTGTTCCCAGGAAATACAGTGTAAGGGACAGAAGAGGAGATACTGTTCTTGTCAGTTTCCTAACCAGAGTTGAACTAGATATTTCCCGTCTGTGTGGGAAGCACAGTTCTTTTGTTCTGAGCAAGCTCACTGTTCGGACCCCATAAGAAACACAGTAGAGTAGAAGAGTGCTCTTTTCTCAAAAGCAGAGTGTGTTTCTTGTAAGGCGAGCTAGCGTTTGTTTCCCAGTCCTAAATGGAGTTGAATCCCATGCAGTTTCTGGTCCTACGAGCAAGAGATGTTTTCTGGTAAGAAGAGTCACTATTGCTCTCCCATTGTCATACACAGGGCAAATAGCACTGGCGTCTGTTCCCAGCATGTACAGTGTATTGGACTGAAGAGGAGCTACTGTTCTTGTCAGTTTCCTAACCAGAGTTGAACTAGATATGGCCCGTGTCTGTAAAGCACAGTACTTTTGTTCTGAGCAAGCTCACTTTTCAGACCCAATAGGAAACACAGTAGAGTAGAAGAGTGCTCTTTTCTCAAAAGCAGAGTGTGTTTCTTCTAAGGCTAGCTAGTGTTTGTTTCCCAGTCAGAAACGGAGATGAATCCCATGCAGTTAGTGGTACAACGAGCAAGACTTGTTTTCGGTAAGAAGAGTCACTCTTTCGCTCCCTTTGCCATACACAGTGCAAATAGCACTTGCGTCTGCTCTCAGCAAGTACAGTGTATTGGACTGAAGAGAACTACTGTTCTTGTCAGTTTCCTAAGCAGAGTTGAAATAGATTTAGCCCATGTGTAGGAAGCACAGTTCTTTTGTTCTGAAGAAGCTCACTGTTCTGGCCTAATAGGAAACACAGTAGAGTAGAAGAGTGCTCTTTTCTCAAAAGCAGAGCGTGTTTCTTGTAAGGTGAGCTAGCGTTTATTTCCCAGTCCTAAATTGAGTTGAATCACATGCAGTTTTTGGTCTTTCCAGCAAGGGATGTTGTCTGGTAAGGAAAGTCAGTATTGCGCTCCCTTTGCCATACACAGTTCAAATAGCACTCGTGTCTGTTCCCAGCAAGTACAGTGTATTGGACTGAAGAGGAGCTACTGTACTTGTCAGTTTCCTAAGCAGAGTTGAACTAGATATGGCCCGTGTGTGTAGGAAGCACAGTTCTTTTGTTCTGAGCAAGCTCACGGTTCTGGCCTTGTAGGAAGCACAGTAGAGTAGAAGAGTGCTCTTTTCTCAAAAGCAGAGTGTGTTTCTTGTAAGGCGAGCTAGCTTTTGTTTCCCAGCACTAAATGGAGTTGAATCACATGCAGTTTCTGGTCCTACGAGCAAGATTTTTTTTCTGGTAAGAAGAGTCACTTTTGCGCTCCCATTGCCATACACAGTGCAAATATCACTCGTGTCTGTTCCAAGCAAGTACAGTGTATTGGACTGAAGAGGAGCTCTGTTCCTGTCAGTTTCCTAAGCAGAGTTGAACTAGATATGGCCCGTGTGTGTAGGAAGCACAGTTCTTTTGTTCTGAGCAAGCTCACTGTTCGGACCCCATAGGAAACACAGTAGAGTAGAAGAATGCTCTTTCTCAAAAGCAGAGTGTATTTCTTGTAAGGCGAGCTAGCATTTGTTTCCCAGTCTTAAATGGAGTTTAATCCCATGCAGTTTCTGGTCCTACGAGCAAGAGTTGTTTTCTGGTAAGAAGAGTCACTATTGTGCTCCCATTGCCATACACAGTGCAAATTGCACTCGCGTCTGCTCCCAGCAAGTACAGTGTATTGGACTGAAGAGGAGCTACTGTTCTTGTCAGTTTCCTAAGCAGAGTTGAACTAGATATGGCCCGTGTGTGTAGGAAGCACAGTTCTTTTGTTCTGAGCAAGCTCACTGTTCTGGCCCCATAGGAAACACAGTAGAATAGAACAGTGCTCCTTTCTCAAAAGCAGAGTGTGTTTCTTGTAAGGCGAGCTAGCGTTTGTTTCCCAGTCCTAAATGGCGTTGAATCACATGCAGTTTCTGGTACTACGAGCAAGATTTGTTTTCTGGTAAGGAAAGTCACTATTGTGCTCCCTTTGCCAAATACAATGCAAATAGTACTCGCGTGTGTTACCAAAAAGTACAGTGTATTCGACTGAAGAGGAGCTCCTGTTCTTGTCAGTTTCCTAAGCAGAGTTGAACTAGATATTTCCCATGTGTGTAGGAAGCACATTTCTTTTGTTCTGAGCAAGTTCACTGTTCTGGCCTTACAGGAAACATAGTAGAGTAGAAGAGTGCTCTTTTCTCAAAAGCAGAGTGTGTTTCATGTAAGGCTGGCTAGTGTTTGTTTCCCAGTCAGACACGGAGTGGAATCCCATGCAGTTTCTGGTCCTATGAGCAAGAGTTGTTTTCTTGAAAGAAGTGTCACTATTGTGATCCCATTGTCATACACAGGGCAAATAGCACGGGCATCTCTTCCCAGCATGTAGAGTGTATTGGACTGAAAAGGATCTACTGTTCTTGTCAGTTTCCTAAGCAAATTTGAACTAGATATGTTCCGTGTGTGTAGGAAGCACAGTTCTTTTGTTCTGAGCAAGCTCACTGTTCTGGCCCTATAGGAAACACAGTACAGTAGAAGAGTGCACTTTTCTCAAAAGCAGAGTGTGTTTCTTCTAAGGCGAGCTAGCGTTTGTTTCCCAGTCCTAAATGAAGTTGAATCACATGCAGTTTCTGGTCCTACAGGCAAGAGTTGTTTTCTGGTAAGAAGAGTCACTATTGAGCTCCGATTGTCATACACAGCGCAAATAGCAGTCGCGTCTGCTCCCAGCAAGTACAGTGTATTGGACTGAAGAGGAGCTACTGTTCTTGTCAGTTTCTGAAGCAGAGTTGAACTAGATATGGCCCGTGTGTGTAGGAAGCACAGTTCTTTTGTTCTGAAGAAGCTCACTGTTTTGGCCCTATAGGAAACACAGTAGAGTAGAAGAGTGCTCTTTTCTCAAAAGCAGAGTGTGTTTCTTGTAAGGCGAGCTAGCTTTTGTTTCCCAGTCCTAAATGGAGTTGAATCACATGCAGTTTCTGGTCCTACAAGCAAGAGTTGTTTTCTGGTAAGAAGAGTCACTATTGTGCTCCCATTGCCATACACAGTGCAAATACCACTCGTGTCTGTTCTTTGCATGTACAGTGTATTGGACTGAAGAGAATCTACTGTTCTTGTCAGTTTCCAAAGTAAAGTTGAACTAGATATGGCCCGTGTGTGTAGGAAGTACACTTCTTTTGTTCTGAGCAAGCTCACTGTTCTGGCCCTATAGGAAACACAGTAGAGTAGAAGAGTGCTCTTTTCTCAAAAGCAGAGTGTGTTTCTTATAAGGCAAGCTAGAATTTGTTTCCCAGTCCTAAATGGAGTTGAATCACATGCATTTTCTGTTCCTAGGAGCAAGAGTTGTTTTCTGGTAAGAAGAGTCACTATTGTGCTCCCATTGCCATACACAGTGCAAATAGCACTGGCGTCTGTTCCCAGCAAGTACAGAGTATTGGACAGAAGAGGAGCTACTATTCTTGTCAGTTTCCTAAGCAGAGTTGAACTAGATATGGCCCGTGTGTGTAGGAAGCACAGTTCATTTGTTCTGAGCAAGCTCACTGTTCTGGCCCCATAGGAAACACAGAAGAGTAGAACAGTGCTCTTTTCTCAAAAGCAGAGTGTGTTTCTTGCAAGGCGAGCTAGCGTTTGTTTCCCAGTCCTAAATGGAGTTGAATCACATGCAGTTTCTGGTCCTAAGAGCAAGAGTTGTTTTCTGGTAAGAAGAGTCATTATTGCACTCCCATTGCCATACACAGTGCAAATAGCACTCGCGTCTGTTCCCAGCAAGTACAATGTATTGGACAGAGGAGGAGCTACTGTTATTGTCAGTTTCCTAGGCAGAGTTGAACTAGATATAGCCCGTGTGTGTAGGAAGCACAATACTTTTGTGCTGAGCAAGCTCACTGTTCTGGCCCTATAAGAAAAACAGTAGAGTAGAAGAGTGCTCTTTTCTCAAAAGCAGAGTGTGTTATTTCTAAGGCGAGCTAGCGTTTGTTTCCCAGTCCTAAATGGAGTTGAATCACATGCAGTTTCTGGTCCTACGAGCAAGATTTGTTTTCTGGTAAGAAGAGTCACTATTGTGCTCCCTTTGCCATACACAGTGAAAATAGCACTCGCGTCTGTTCCCAGCAAGCACAGTGTGTTGGACTGAAGAGGAGATACTGTTCTTGTCAGTTTCCTAAGCAGAGTTGAACTAGATATGGCCTGTGTGTGTAGGAAGTACAGTTCTTTTGTTCTGAGAAAGCTCACTGTTCGGACCCCATAGGAAACACAGTAGAGTAGAAGAGTGCTCTTTTCTCAAAAGCAGGGTGTGTTTCTTGTAGGGCAAGCTAGCGTTTGTTTACCAGTCCTAAATGGAGTTGAATCCCATGCAGTTTCTGGTCCTACGAGCAAGAGTTGTTTTCTTGTAAGAAGAGTGACTATTGCGCTCCCATTGTCATACACAGGGCAAATAGCACTGGCGTCTGTTCCCAGCATGTATAGTGAATTGGACTGAAGAGGATCTACTGATCTTGTCAGTTTCCTAAACAGAGTTGAACTAGATATGGCCCGTGTATGTAGGAAGCACAGTTCTTTTTTTCTGAGCAAGCTCACTCTTCTTGCCTGTAGGAAACACAGTAGAGAAGAAGAGTGCTCTTTTCTCAAATGAAGAGTGTGTTTCTAGTAAGGCAAGCTAGGGTTTGTTTCCCAGTCCTAAATGGAGTTGAATCACAAGCAGTTTCTGGCCCTAAAAGCAAGAATGTTTTCAGGTAAGAGGAGTCACTATTGCGCTCCCATTGCCATACACAGTGCAAAGAGCACTCGCGTCTGTTCCCATCAATTACAGTGTAATGGACAGAAGAAGTGATACTATTCTTGTCAGTTTCCTAACCAGAGTTAAACTAGATATGGACCGTGTGTGTAGGAAGCACAGTTCTTTTGTTCTGAGCAAGCTCACTGTTCAGACCCCATAGAAAACACAGTAGAGTAGAAGAGTGCTCTTTTCTCAAAAGCAGAGTGTGTTTATTGTAAGGCGAGCTAGCGTTTGTTTCCCAGTCCTAAATGGAGTTGAATCACATGCAGTTTCTGGTCCTACGAGCAAGAGTTGTTTTCTGGTAAGAAAAGTCACTATTGTGCTCCCATTTTCATACACAGAGCAAATAGCACTGGTGTCTGTTCCCAGCATGTACAGGGTATTGGACTGAACAGGATCTACTGTTCTTGTCAGTTTCCTAAGCAGAGTTGAACTAGATATGGCCTGTGTGTGTAGGAAGCACAGTTCTTTTGTTCTGAGCAAGCTCACTGTTCAGACCCCATAGGAAACACAGAAGAGTAGAAGAGTGCTCTTTTCTCAATAGCAGAGTGTGTTTCTTGTAAGGCGAACTAGGGTTTGTTTCCCAGTCCTAAATGATGTTGAATCCCATTCAGTTTCTGGTCCCACGAGCTAGAGTTGTTTTCTGGTAAGAAGAGTCACTATTGCGCTCCCATTGCCATACAAAGTGCAAATAGCCCTCGCGTCTGTTCCAAGCAAGTACAGTGTAATGGACAGAAGAGGAGATACTGTTCTTGTCAGTTTCCTAACCAGAGTTGACCTAGATATGGCCCATGTGTGTAGGAAGCACAGTTCTTTTGTTCTGAGCAAGCTCACTGTCCTGGCCTTGTAGGAAACACAGTAGAGTAGAACAGTGCTCTTTTCTCAAAAGCAGAGTGTGTTTCTTGTAAGGCTAGCTAGTGTTTGTTTCCCAGTCAGAAACGGAGTTGAATCCCACTCAGTTTCTGGTCCTACGAGCAAGAGTTGTTTTCTGGTAAGAAGAGTCACTATTGTGCTCCCATTACCATACACAGTGCAAATAGCACTCGCGTCTGCTCCCAGCAAGTACAGTGTATTGGACTGAAGAGGAGATACTGTTCTTGTCAGTTTCCTAAGCAGAGTTGAAATAGATATGGCTCCTGTGTGTAGGAAGCACATTTCTTTTGTTCTGAGCAAGCTCACTGTTCTGGCCCTATAGGAAACACAGTAGAGTAGAAGAGTGCTCTTTTCTCAAAAGCAGAGTGTGTTTCTTGTAAAGCGAGCTAGAGTTTGTTTCCCAGTCCTAAATGGAGTTGAATAACATGCAGTTTCTGGTCCTACAAACAAGAGTTGTTTTCTGGTAAGAAGAGTCACTATTGTGCTCCCATTGCCATACACAGTGCAAATAGCACTCGCGTCGGTTCCGAGCAAGTACAGTGTATTGGACTGAAGAGGAGCTACTGTTCTTGTCAGTTTCCTAAGCAGAGTTGAACTAGATATGGCCCATGTGTGTAGGAAGCACAGTTCTTTTGTTCTGAGCAAGCTCACTGTCCTGGCCTTATAGGAAACATAGTAGAGTAGAAGAGTGCTCTTTTCTCAAAAGCAGAGTGTGTTTCTTGTAAGCCAAACTAGCGTTTGTTTTCCAGTCCTAAATGGAGTTGAATCACATGCAGTTTCTGGTACTACGAGCAAGATTTGTTTTCTGCTAAGGAAAGTCACTATTGCGCTCCCTTTGCAATACACACTGCAAATAGCACTCGCGTCTGTTCCCAGCAAGTACAGTGTATTGGACTGAAGAGGAGCTACTGTTCTTGTCAGTTTCCTAAGCAGAGTTGAACTAGATATGGCCCTTGTGTGTAGGAAGCACAGTTCTTTTGTTCTGAGCAAGCTCACTGTTCTGGCCCTATAGGAAACACAGTAGAGTAGAAGAGTGCTCTTTTCTCAAAAGCAGAGTGTGTTTCTTGTAAAGCGAGCTAGCGTTTGTTTCCCATCTCTAAATGGTGATGAAGCACATGCAGTTTCTGGTCCTAAGAGCAAGAGTTTTTTTCTGGTAAGAAGAGTCACTATTGCGCTCCCATTGCCATACACAGTGCAAATAGCACTCGCGTCTGTTCAAAGCAAATACAGTGTATTGGACAAAGAGGAGCTACTGTTCTTGTCAGTTTCCTAAGCAGAGTTGAACTAGATATGGCCCGTGTGTGTAGGAAGCACAGTTCTTTTGTTCTGAGCAAGCTCACTGTTCTGGCCTTATAGGAAACATAGTAGATTAGAAGAGTGCGCTTTTCTCAAAAGGAGAGTGTGTTTCTTGTAAGGCTAGCTAGTGTTTCTTTCCCAGTCAGACACGGAGTTGAAACCCATGCAGTTTCTGGTCCTATGAGCAAGAGTTTTTTTCTTGTAAGAAGAGTCACTATTGTGATCCCATTGCCATACACAGTGCCAATAGCACTCGCGTCTGTTCCCAGCAAGTACAGTGTATTGGACAGAAGAGGAGCTACTGTTCTTGTCAGTTTCCTTAGCAGAGTTGAACTAGATATTGCCCGTGTGTGTAGGAAGCATAGTTCTTTTGTTCTGAGCAGGCTCACTGTTCTGGCCCTATAAGAAACACAGTAGAGTAGAAGAGTGCTCTTTTCTAAAAAGCAGAGTATGTTTCCTGTAAGGGGAGTTAGCGTTTGTTTACCAGTCCTAAATGGAGTTGAATCACATGCAGTTTTTGGTCCTACGAACAAGAGTTGTTTTCTGGTAAGGAAAGTCACTATTGTGCTCCCTTAGCCACACACACTGCAAATAGCACTCACGTATGTTCCCAGCAAGTACAGTGTATTGGAAAGAAGAGGAGCTACTGTTCTTGTCAGTTTCCTAAGCAGAGTTGAACTAGATATGGACCGTGTGTGTAGGAAGCACAGTTCTTTTGTTCTGAGCAAGCTCACTGTTCGGACCCATAGGAAATACTGTAGAGTAGAAGAGTGCTCTTTTCTCAAAAGAAGAGTGTGTTTCTTGTAAGGCTAGCTAGTGTTTGTTTCCCAGTCAGACACGGAGTTGAATCCCATGCAGTTTCTGGTCCTAAGAGCAAGAGTTGTTTTCTGGTAAGAAGAGTCACTATTGCGCTCCCATTGCCATACACAGTGCAAATAACCCTCGCGTCTGTTCCCAGCAAGTACAGTGTATTGGACTGAAGAGGACCTACTGTTCTTGTCAGTTTCCTAAACAGAGTTGAAGTAGATATGACCCGTGTGTGTAGGAAGGACATTTCTTTTGTTCTGAGCAAGCTCACTGTTCGGACTCCATAGGAAACACAGTAGAGTAGAAGAGTGCTCTTTTCTCAAAAGCAGAGTGTGTTTCTTATAAGGCTAGCTAGTGTTTGTTTCCCAGTCAGAAACGGAGTTGAATCCCATGCAGTTTCTGGTCCTACGAGCAAGAGTTGTTTTCTGGTAAGAAGAGTCACTATTGCGCTCCCATTGCCATACACACTGTAAATAGCACTTGCTTCTGTTCCCAGCAAGTACAGTGTAATGGATAGAAGAGGAGATACTGTTCTTGTCAGTTTCCTAACCACAGTTGAACTAGATATGGCCCGTGTGTGTAGGAAGCACAGTTCTTTTGTTCTGAGCAAGCTCACTGTTCTGGCCTTGTAGGAAACACAGTAGAGTAGAAGAGTGCTCTTTTCTCAAAAGATTAGTGTGTTTCTTGTAAGGCTAGCTAGTGTTTGTTTCCCAGTCAGAAACGGAGTTGAATCCCACGCGGTTTCTGGTCCTACGAGCAAGAGTTGTTTTCTATTAAGAAGAGTCACTATTGTGCTCCCATTGCCATACACAGTGCAAATAGCACTCGCGTCTGCTCCCAGCAAGTACAGTGTATTGGACTGAAGAGGAGCTACTGTTCTTGTCAGTTTCCTAAGCAGAGTTGAACTAAATATGGCCCGTGTGTAGGAAGCACAGTTCTTTTGTTCTGAGCAAGCTCACTGTTCTGGCTTTATAGGAAACACAGTAGAGTAGAACAGTGCTCTTTTCTCAAAAGCAGAGTGTGTTTCTTGTAAGCCAAACTAGCGTTTGTTTCCTAGTCCTAAATAGAGTTGAATCAAATGCAGTTTCTGGTCCTACAAGCAAGAGTTGTTTTCTGGTAAGAAGATTCACTATTGTGCTCCTATTGCCACACACAGTGCAAATAGCACTCGCGTCTGTTCCCAGCAAGTACAGTGTATTGGAATGAAGAGGAGCTACTGTTCTTGTCAGTTTCCTAAGCATAGTTGAACTAGATATGGCCCATGTGTGTAGGAAGCACAGTTCTTTTGTTCTGAGCAAGCTCACTGTTCTGGCCCTATAGGAAACACAGTAGAGTAGAAGAGTGCTCTTTTCTCAAAAGCAGAGTGTGTTTCTTCTAAGGCGAGCTAGCGTTTGTTTCCTAGTCCTAAATGGAGTTGAATCACATGCAGTTTCTGGTCCTACAGGTAAGAGTTTTTTTCTGGTAAGAAGAGTTACTATTGAGCTCCGATTGTCATACACAGTGCAAATAGCACTCGCGTTTGCTCCCAGCAATTACAGTGTATTGGACTGAAGAGGAGCTACGGTTCTTGTCAGTTTCTGAAGCAGAGTTGAACTAGATATGGCCCGTGTGTGTAGGAAGCACAGTTCTTTTGTTCTGAGCAAGCTTACTGTTTTGGCCCTATAGGAAACACAGTAGAGTAGAAGAGTGCTCTTTTCTCAAAAGCAGAGTGTGTTTCTTGAAAGGCGAGCTAGCTTTTGTTTCCCAGTCCTAAATGGAGTTTAATCACATGCAGTTTCTGGTCATACGAGCAAGAGTTGTTTTCTGATAAGAAGCGTCACTATTGTGCTCCCATTGCCATACACAGTGCAAATACCACTCGCGTCTGTTCTTACTAATTACAGTGTATTGGACTAAAGAGGATCTAATGTTCTTGTCAGTTTCCAAAGCAAAGTTGAACTAGATATGGCCCGTGTGTGTAGGAAGTACACTTCTTTTGTTCTGAGCAAGCTCCCTGTTCTGGCCCTATAGGAAACACAGTAGAGTAGAAGAGTGCTCTTTTCTCAAAAGCAGAGTGTGTTTCTTGTAAGGCGAGCTAGAATTTGTTTCCCAGTCCTAAATGGAGTTGAATCACATGCAGTTTCTGGTCCTATGAGCAAGAGTTTTTTCTGGTAAGAAGAGTGACTATTGTGCTCCCATTGCCATACACAGTGCAAATAGCACTCGCGTCTGTTCCCAGCAATTACAATTTATTGGACAGAAGAGGAGCTACTGTTCTTGTCAGTTTCCTAAGCAGAGTTGAACTAGATATAGCCTGTGTGTGTAGGAAGCACAGTACTTTTGTTCTGAGCAAACTCAATGTTCTGGCCATTTAGGAAACACAGTCGAGTAGAAGAGTGCTCTTTTCTCAAAAGCAGAGTGTGTTATTTCTAAGGAGAGCTAGCGTTTGTTTCCCAGTCCTAAATGGAGTTGAATCACATGCAGTTTCTGGTACTACAAGCAAGAGTTGTTTTCTGGTAAGAAGAGTCACTATTGCGCTCCCATTGTCATACACAGAGCAAATAGCACTCGCGTCTGCTCCCTGCAAGTACAGTGTATTGGAATGAAGAGGAGCTACTATTCTTGTCAGTTTCCTAAGCAGAGTTGAACTAGATAAGGCCCGTGTATTTAGGAAGCACAGTTCTTTTGTTCTGAGCAAGCTCACTGTTCTGGCCCTGTAGGAAACACAGTAGAGTAGAAGAGTGCTCTTTTCTCAAAAGCAGAGTGTGTTTCTTGTAAGGCGAGCTAGCGTTTATTTTCCAGTCCTAAATGGAGTTGAATCACATGCAGTTTCTGGTCCTACGAGAAAGAGTTGTTTTCTGGTAAGAAGAGTCACTATTGTGCTTCCATTGCCATAACCAGTGCAAATAGCACTCACTTCTGTTCCCAACAAGTACAGTGTATTGGACAGAAGAGGAGATACTGTTCTTGTCAGTTTCCTTAGCAGAGTTGAGCTAGATATGGCCCGTGTGTGTAGTAAGCACAATTCTTTTTTTCTGAGCAAGCTCAGTGTTCTGGCCCTACAGGAAACACAGTAGAGTAGAAGAGTGCTCTTTTCTCAAAAGCAGAGTGTGTTTCTTGTAAGGCAAGCTAGCGTTTATTTTCCAGTCCTAAATGGAGTTGAATCACATGCAGTTTCTGGTCCTATGAACAAGAGTTGTTTTGTGGAAAGGAAAGTCACTATTGTGCTCCTCTAGCCATACACAGTGCAAATAGCACTCGCGTCTGTTCCCAGCAAGTACAGTGTATTGGACTGAAGAGGAGCTACTGTTCTTGTCAGTTTCCTAAGCAGAGTTGAACTAGATATGGCCCGTTTGTGTAGGCAGCACATTTCTTTTATTCTGAGCAAGCTCACTGTTCTGGCCCTATAGGAAACACAGTAGAATAGAAGAGTGCTCTTTTCTCAAAAGCAGAGAGTGTTTGTTGTAAGGCAAACTAGCGTTTGTTTCCCAGTCCTAAATGGAGTTGAGTCACATGCAGTTTCTGGTCCTACGAGCAAGAGTTGTTTTCTGGTAAGGAAAGTCACTATTGTGCTCCCTTTGCCATACACAGTGCAAATAGCACTCGCGTCTGTTCCCAGCAAGTACAGTGTATTGGACTGAAGAGGAGCTACTGTTCTTGTCAGTTTCCTAAGCAGAGTTGAACTAGATATGGCCCGTGTGTGTAGGAAGCACAATTCTTTTTTTCTGAGCAAGCTCAGTGTTCTGGCCCTACAGGAAACACAGTAGAGTAGAGAGTGCTCTTTTCTCAAAAGCAGAGTGTGTTTCTTCTAAGGCTAGCTAGTGTTTGTTTCCCAGACAGAAACGGAGATGAATCACATGCAGTTAGTGGTCCTACGAGCAAGAGTTGTTTTCTGGTAAGAAGAGTCACTATTTCGCTCCCTTTGCCATACACAGTGCAAATAGCACTCGCGTCTGCTCTCAGCAAGTACAGTGTATTGCACTGTAGAGAACTACTGTTGTTGTCAGTTTCCTAAGCAGAGTTGAACTAGATATAGCACGTGTGTGTAGGAAGGACAGTTATTTTGTTCTGAGCAAGCTCACTGTTCTGGCCCTATAGGAAACACAGTAGAGTAGAAGAGTGCTCTTTTCTCCAAAGCAGAGTGTGTTACTTGTAAGGTGAGCTAGCGTTTATTTCCCAGTCCTAAACTGAGTTGAATCACATGCAGTTTTTGGTCCTACGAGCAAGGGATGTTTTCTGGTAAGGAAAGTCACTATTGTGCTCCCTTTGCCATACACAGTTCAAATAGCACTCGTGTCTGTTCCCAGCAAGTACAGTGTATTGGACTGAAGAGGAGCTACTGTTCTTGTCAGTATCCTAAGCAGAGTTGAACTAGATATGGCCCACGTGTGTAGGAAGCACATTTCTTTTGTTCTGAGCAAGCTCACTGTTCGGACCCTATATGAAACACAGTAGAGTAAAAGAGTGCCCTTTTCTCAAAAGCAGAGTGTGTTACTTGTAAGGCGAGCTAGCGTTTGTTTTCCCAGTACTAATTGGAGTTGAATCACATGCAATTTCTGGTCCTACGAGCAAGATTTTTTTTCTGGTAAGAAGAGTCACTATTGCGCTCCCATTGCCATACACAGTGCAAATAGCTCTCGTGTCTGTTCCTCAGCAAGTACAGTGTATTGGACTGAAGAGGAGCTACTGTTCTTGTCAGTTTCCTAAGCAGAGTTGAACTAGATATGGCCCGTGTGTGTAGGAAGCACAGTTCTTTTGTTCTGAGCAAGCTCACTGTTCAGACACCATAGGAAACACAGTAGAGTAGAAGAATGCTCTTTTCTCAAAAGCAGAGTGTGTCTCTTGTAAGGCGAGCTAGAGTTTGTTTCCCAGTCCTAAATGGAGTTGAATCACATGCAGTTTCTGGTTCTACGAGCAAGAGTTGTTTTCTTGTAAGAAGAGTCACTATTTTGCTCCCATTGTCATACACAGGGCAAATAGCACTGGCGTCTGTTCCCAGAATGTACAGTGTATTTGAGTGAATAGGAGCTACTGTTCTTGTCAGTTTCCAAAGCAGAATTGAACTAGATATGGCCCGTGTGTGTAGGAAGCACAGTTCTTTTGTTCTGAGCAAGCTCACTGTTTGGACCCCATAGGAAACACAGTAGAGTAGAAGAGTGCTCTTTTCTCAAAAGCAGAGTGTGTTTTTTGAAAGGCGAGCTAGTGGTTGTTTCCCAGTCAGAAATGGAGTTGAATCCCATGCAGTTTCTGGTCCTACGAGCAAGAGTTTTTTTCTGGTAAGAAGAGTCACTATTGCCCTCCCACTGTCATACACACAGCAAATAGCTCTCGCGTCTGTTCCCAGCAAGTACAGTGTATTGGACAGAAGAGGAGCTACTGTTCTTGTCAGTTTCCTAAGCAGAGTTGAACTAGATATGGCCCGTGTGTAAAGCACAGTACTTTTGTTCTGAGCAAGCTCACTTTTCGGACCCAATAGGAAATACAGTGGAGTAGAAGAGTGCTCTTTTCTCAAAAGCAGAGTGTGTTTCTTCTAAGGCTAGCTAGTGTTTGTTTCTCAGTCAGAAACGGAGATGAATCCCATGCAGTTAGTGGTCCTACGAGCAAGAGTTGTTTTCTGGTAAGAAGAGTCACTATTTCGCTCCCTTTGCCATACACAGTGCAAATAGCACTCGCGTCTGCTCTCAGCAAGTACAGTGTATTGGACTGAAGAGAACTACTGTTCTTGTCAGTTTCCTAAGCAGAGTTGAACTAGATATAGCCCGTGTGTTTAGGAAGCACAGTTCTTTTGTTCTGAAGAAGCTCACTGTTCTGGCCCTATAGGAAACACAGTAGAGTAGAAGAGTGCTCTTTTCTCAAAAGCAGAGTGTGTTTCTTGTAAGGTGAGCTAGCGTTTATTTCCCAGTCCTAAATTGAGTTGAATCACATGCAGTATTTGGTCCTACGAGCAAGGGATGTTTTCTGGTAAGGAAAGTCACTATTGTGCTCCCTTTGCCATACACAGTTCAAATAGCACACGTGTCTGTTCCCAGCAAGTACAGTGTATTGGACAGAAGAGGAGCTACTGTTTTTGTCAGTTTCCTAAGCAGAGTTGAACTAGATAAGGCCCGTGTATTTAGGAAGCACAGTTCTTTTGTTCTGAGCAAGCTCACTGTTCTGGCCCTGTAGGAAACACAGTAGAGTAGAAGAGTGCTCTTTTCTCAAAAGCAGAGTGTGTTTCTGGTAAGGCGAGCTAGCGTTTATTTTCCAGTCCTAAATGGAGTTGAATCACATGCAGTTTCTGGTCATACGAGCAAGAGTTGTTTTATGGTAAGAAGAGTCACTATTGTGCTTCCATTGCCATAACCAGTGCAAATAGCACTCGCTTCTGTTCCCAACAAGTACAGTGTATTGGACAGAAGAGGAGATACTGTTCTTGTCAGTTTCCTTAGCAGAGTTGAGCTAGATATGGCCCGTGTGTGTAGGAAGCACAATTCTTTTTTTCTGAGCAAGCTCAGTGTTCTGGCCCTACAGGAAACACAGTAGAGTAGAAGAGTGCTCTTTTCTCAAAAGCAGAGTGTGTTTCTTGTAAGGCGAGCTAGCGTTTATTTTCCAGTCCTAAATGGAGTTGAATCACATGCAGTTTCTGGTCCTATGAACAAGAGTTGTTTTGTGGAAAGGAAAGTCACTATTGTGCTCCCTTAGCCATACACAGTGCAAATAGCACTCGCGTCTGTTCCCAGCAAGTACAGTGTATTGGACTGAAGAGGAGCTACTGTTCTTGTCAGTTTCCTAAGCAGAGTTGAACTAGATATGGCCCGTTTGTGTAGGCAGCACATTTCTTTTATTCTGAGCAAGCTCACTGTTCTGGCCCTATAGGAAACACAGTAGAGTATAAGAGTGCTCTTTTCTCAAAAGCAGAGAGTGTTTGTTTTAAGGCAAACTAGCGTTTGTTTCCCAGTCCTAAATGGAGTTGAGTCACATGCAGTTTCTGGTCCTACGAGCAAGAGTTGTTTTCTGGTAAGGAAAGTCACTATTGTACTCCCTTTGCCATACACAGTGCAAATAGCACTCGCGTCTGTTCCCAGCAAGTACAGTGTATTGGACTGAAGAGGAGCTACTGTTCTTGTCAGTTTCCTAAGCAGAGTTGAACTAGATATGGCCCGTGTGTGTAGGAAGCACAATTCTTTTTTTCTGAGCAAGCTCAGTGTTCCGGCCCTACAGGAAACACAGTAGAGTAGAAGAGTGCTCTTTTCTCAAAAGGAGAGTGTGTTTCTTCTAAGGCTAGCTAGTGTTTGTTTCCCAGTCAGAAACGGAGATGAATCACATGCAGTTAGTGTTCCTACGAGCAAGAGTTGTTTTCTGGTAAGAAGAGTCACTATTTCGCTCCCTTTGCCATACACAGTGCAAATAGCACTCGCGTCTGCTCTCAGCAAGTACAGTGTATTGCACTGTAGAGAACTACTGTTGTTGTCAGTTTCCTAAGCAGAGTTGAACTAGATATAGCACGTGTGTGTAGGAAGGACAGTTATTTTGTTCTGAGCAAGCTCACTGTTCTGGCCCTATAGGAAACACAGTAGAGTAGAAGAGTGCTCTTTTCTCCAAAGCAGAGTGTGTTACTTGTAAGGTGAGCTAGCGTTTATTTCCCAGTCCTAAACTGAGTTGAATCACATGCAGTTTTTGGTCCTACGAGCAAGGGATGTTTTCTGGTAAGGAAAGTCACTATTGTGCTCCCTTTGCCATACACAGTTCAAATAGCACTCGTGTCTGTTCCCAGCAAGTACAGTGTATTGGACTGAAGAGGAGCTACTGTTCTTGTCAGTATCCTAAGCAGAGTTGAACTAGATATGGCCCACGTGTGTAGGAAGCACATTTCTTTTGTTCTGAGCAAGCTCACTGTTCGGACCCTATATGAAACACAGTAGAGTAAAAGAGTGCCCTTTTCTCAAAAGCAGAGTGTGTTACTTGTAAGGCGAGCTAGCGTTTGTTTTCCCAGTACTAATTGGAGTTGAATCACATGCAATTTCTGGTCCTACGAGCAAGATTTTTTTTCTGGTAAGAAGAGTCACTATTGCGCTCCCATTGCCATACACAGTGCAAATAGCTCTCGTGTCTGTTCCTCAGCAAGTACAGTGTATTGGACTGAAGAGGAGCTACTGTTCTTGTCAGTTTCCTAAGCAGAGTTGAACTAGATATGGCCCGTGTGTGTAGGAAGCACAGTTCTTTTGTTCTGAGCAAGCTCACTGTTCAGACACCATAGGAAACACAGTAGAGTAGAAGAATGCTCTTTTCTCAAAAGCAGAGTGTGTCTCTTGTAAGGCGAGCTAGAGTTTGTTTCCCAGTCCTAAATGGAGTTGAATCACATGCAGTTTCTGGTTCTACGAGCAAGAGTTGTTTTCTTGTAAGAAGAGTCACTATTTTGCTCCCATTGTCATACACAGGGCAAATAGCACTGGCGTCTGTTCCCAGAATGTACAGTGTATTTGAGTGAATAGGAGCTACTGTTCTTGTCAGTTTCCAAAGCAGAATTGAACTAGATATGGCCCGTGTGTGTAGGAAGCACAGTTCTTTTGTTCTGAGCAAGCTCACTGTTTGGACCCCATAGGAAACACAGTAGAGTAGAAGAGTGCTCTTTTCTCAAAAGCAGAGTGTGTTTTTTGAAAGGCGAGCTAGTGGTTGTTTCCCAGTCAGAAATGGAGTTGAATCCCATGCAGTTTCTGGTCCTACGAGCAAGAGTTTTTTTCTGGTAAGAAGAGTCACTATTGCCCTCCCACTGTCATACACACAGCAAATAGCTCTCGCGTCTGTTCCCAGCAAGTACAGTGTATTGGACAGAAGAGGAGCTACTGTTCTTGTCAGTTTCCTAAGCAGAGTTGAACTAGATATGGCCCGTGTGTAAAGCACAGTACTTTTGTTCTGAGCAAGCTCACTTTTCGGACCCAATAGGAAATACAGTGGAGTAGAAGAGTGCTCTTTTCTCAAAAGCAGAGTGTGTTTCTTCTAAGGCTAGCTAGTGTTTGTTTCTCAGTCAGAAACGGAGATGAATCCCATGCAGTTAGTGGTCCTACGAGCAAGAGTTGTTTTCTGGTAAGAAGAGTCACTATTTCGCTCCCTTTGCCATACACAGTGCAAATAGCACTCGCGTCTGCTCTCAGCAAGTACAGTGTATTGGACTGAAGAGAACTACTGTTCTTGTCAGTTTCCTAAGCAGAGTTGAACTAGATATAGCCCGTGTGTTTAGGAAGCACAGTTCTTTTGTTCTGAAGAAGCTCACTGTTCTGGCCCTATAGGAAACACAGTAGAGTAGAAGAGTGCTCTTTTCTCAAAAGCAGAGTGTGTTTCTTGTAAGGTGAGCTAGCGTTTATTTCCCAGTCCTAAATTGAGTTGAATCACATGCAGTATTTGGTCCTACGAGCAAGGGATGTTTTCTGGTAAGGAAAGTCACTATTGTGCTCCCTTTGCCATACACAGTTCAAATAGCACACGTGTCTGTTCCCAGCAAGTACAGTGTATTGGACAGAAGAGGAGCTACTGTTTTTGTCAGTTTCCTAAGCAGAGTTGAACTAGATAAGGCCCGTGTATTTAGGAAGCACAGTTCTTTTGTTCTGAGCAAGCTCACTGTTCTGGCCCTGTAGGAAACACAGTAGAGTAGAAGAGTGCTCTTTTCTCAAAAGCAGAGTGTGTTTCTGGTAAGGCGAGCTAGCGTTTATTTTCCAGTCCTAAATGGAGTTGAATCACATGCAGTTTCTGGTCATACGAGCAAGAGTTGTTTTATGGTAAGAAGAGTCACTATTGTGCTTCCATTGCCATAACCAGTGCAAATAGCACTCGCTTCTGTTCCCAACAAGTACAGTGTATTGGACAGAAGAGGAGATACTGTTCTTGTCAGTTTCCTTAGCAGAGTTGAGCTAGATATGGCCCGTGTGTGTAGGAAGCACAATTCTTTTTTTCTGAGCAAGCTCAGTGTTCTGGCCCTACAGGAAACACAGTAGAGTAGAAGAGTGCTCTTTTCTCAAAAGCAGAGTGTGTTTCTTGTAAGGCGAGCTAGCGTTTATTTTCCAGTCCTAAATGGAGTTGAATCACATGCAGTTTCTGGTCCTATGAACAAGAGTTGTTTTGTGGAAAGGAAAGTCACTATTGTGCTCCCTTAGCCATACACAGTGCAAATAGCACTCGCGTCTGTTCCCAGCAAGTACAGTGTATTGGACTGAAGAGGAGCTACTGTTCTTGTCAGTTTCCTAAGCAGAGTTGAACTAGATATGGCCCGTTTGTGTAGGCAGCACATTTCTTTTATTCTGAGCAAGCTCACTGTTCTGGCCCTATAGGAAACACAGTAGAGTATAAGAGTGCTCTTTTCTCAAAAGCAGAGAGTGTTTGTTTTAAGGCAAACTAGCGTTTGTTTCCCAGTCCTAAATGGAGTTGAGTCACATGCAGTTTCTGGTCCTACGAGCAAGAGTTGTTTTCTGGTAAGGAAAGTCACTATTGTACTCCCTTTGCCATACACAGTGCAAATAGCACTCGCGTCTGTTCCCAGCAAGTACAGTGTATTGGACTGAAGAGGAGCTACTGTTCTTGTCAGTTTCCTAAGCAGAGTTGAACTAGATATGGCCCGTGTGTGTAGGAAGCACAATTCTTTTTTTCTGAGCAAGCTCAGTGTTCCGGCCCTACAGGAAACACAGTAGAGTAGAAGAGTGCTCTTTTCTCAAAAGGAGAGTGTGTTTCTTCTAAGGCTAGCTAGTGTTTGTTTCCCAGTCAGAAACGGAGATGAATCACATGCAGTTAGTGTTCCTACGAGCAAGAGTTTTTTTCTGGTAAGAAGAGTCACTATTTCGCTCCCTTTGCCATACACAGTGCAAATAGCACTCGCGTCTGCTCTCAGCAAGTACAGTGTATTGCACTGTAGAGAACTACTGTTCTTGTCAGTTTCCTAAGCAGAGTTGAACTAGATATAGCACGTGTGTGTAGGAAGGACAGTTATTTTGTTCTGAGCAAGCTCACTGTTCTGGCCCTATAGGAAACACAGTAGAGTAGAAGAGTGCTCTTTTCTCCAAAGCAGAGTGTGTTACTTGTAAGGTGAGCTAGCGTTTATTTCCCAGTCTTAAACTGAGTTGAATCACATGCAGTTTTTGGTCCTACGAGCAAGGGATGTTTTCTGGTAAGGAAAGTCACTATTGCGCTCCCTTTGCCATACACAGTTCAAATAGCATTCGTGTCTGTTCCCAGCAAGTACAGTGTATTGGACTGAAGAGGAGCTACTGTTCTTGTCAGTATCCTAAGCAGAGTTGAACTAGATATGGCCCACGTGTGTAGGAAGCACAGTTCTTTTGTTCTGAGCAAGCTCACTGTTCGGACACCATAGGAAACACAGTAGAGTAAAAGAGTGCCCTTTTCTCAAAAGCAGAGTGTGTTACTTGTAAGGCGAGCTACCGTTTGTTTTCCCAGTACTAATTGGAGTTGAATCACATGCAGTTTCTGGTCCTACGAGCAAGATTTTTTTTCTGGTAAGAAGAGTCACTATTGTGCTCCCATTGCCATACACAGTGCAAATAGCACTCGTGTCTGTTCCTCAGCAAGTACAGTGTATTGGACTGAAGAGGAGCTACTGTTCTTGTCAGTTTCCTAAGCAGAGTTGAACTAGATATGGCCCGTGTGTGTAGGAAGCACAGTTCTTTTGTTCTGAGCAAGCTCACTGTTAGGACCCCATAGGAAACACAGTAGAGTAGAAGAATGCTCTTTTCTCAAAAGCAGAGTGTGTCTCTTGTAAGGCGAGCTAGAGTTTGTTTCCCAGTCCTAAATGGAGTTGAATCACATGCAGTTTCTGGTTCTACGAGCAAGAGTTGTTTTCTTGTAAGAAGAGTCACTATTTTGCTCCCATTGTCATACACAGGGCAAATAGCACTGGCGTCTATTCCCAGAATGTACAGTGTATTGGAGTGAATAGGAGCTACTGTTCTTGTCAGTTTCCTAAGAAGAATTGAACTAGATATGGCCCGTGTGTAGGAAGCACAGTTCTTTTGTTCTGAGCAAGCTCACTTTTCGGACCCAATAGGAAACACAGTGGAGTAGAAGAGTGCTCTTTTCTCAAAAGCAGAGTGTGTTTCTTCTAAGGCTAGCTAGTGTTTGTTTCTCAGTCAGAAACGGAGATGAATCCCATGCAGTTAGTGGTCCTACGAGCAAGAGTTGTTTTCTGGTAAGAAGAGTCACTATTTCGCTCCCTTTGCCATACACAGTGCAAATAGCACTCGCGTCTGCTCTCAGCAAGTACAGTGTATTGGACTGAAGAGAACTACTGTTCTTGTCAGTTTCCTAAGCAGAGTTGAACTAGGTATAGCCCGTGTGTGTAGGAAGCACAGTTCTTTTGTTCTGAAGAAGCTCACTGTTCTGGCCCTATAGGAAACACAGTAGAGTAGAAGAGTGCTCTTTTCTCAAAAGCAGAGTGTGTTTCTTGTAAGGTGAGCTAGCGTTTATTTCCCAGTCCTAAATTGAGTTGAATCACATGCAGTATTTGGTCCTACCAGCAAGGGATGTTTTCTCGTAAGGAAAGTCACTATTGTGCTCCCTTTGCCATACACAGTTCAAATAGCACACGTGTCTGTTCCCAGCAAGTACAGTGTATTGGACAGAAGAGGAGCTATTGTTCTTGTCAGTTTCCTAAGCAGAGTTGAACTAGATAAGGCCCGTGTATTTAGGAAGCACAGTTCTTTTGTTCTGAGCAAGCACACTGTTCTGGCCCTGTAGGAAACACAGTAGAGTAGAAGAGTGCTCTTTTCTCAAAAGCAGAGTGTGTTTCTTGTAAGGCGAGCTAGCGTTTATTTTCCAGTCCTAAATGGGGTTGAATCACATGCAGTTTCTGGTCCTACGAGCAAGAGTTGTTTTATGGTAAGAAGAGTCACTATTGTGCTTCCATTGCCATAACCAGTGCAAATAGCACTCGCTTCTGTTCCCAACAAGTACAGTGTATTGGACAGAAGAGGATATACTGTTCTTGTCAGTTTCCTTAGCAGAGTTGAACTAGATATGGCCCGTGTGTGTAGGAAGCACAATTCTTTTTTTCTGAGCAAGCTCAGTGTTCTGGCCCTACAGGAAACACAGTAGAGTAGAAGAGTGCTCTTTTCTCAAAAGCAGAGTGTGTTTCTTGTAAGGCGAGCTAGCGTTTATTTTCCAGTCCTAAATGGAGTTGAATCACATGCAGTTTCTGGTCCTATGAGCAAGAGTTGTTTTGTGGAAAGGAAAGTCACTATTGTGCTCCCTTAGCCATACACAGTGCAAATAGCACTCGCGTCTGTTCCCAGCAAGTACAGTGTATTGGACTGAAGAGGAGCTACTGTTCTTGTCAGTTTCCTAAGCAGAGTTGAACTAGATATGGCCCGTTTGTGTAGGCAGCACATTTCTTTTATTCTGAGCAAGCTCACTGTTCTGGCCCTATAGGAAACACAGTATAGTAGAAGAGTGCTCTTTTCTCAAAAGCAGAGAGTGTTTGTTGTAAGGCGAACTAGCGTTTGTTTCCCAGTCCTAAACGGAGTTGAGTAACATGCAGTTTCTGGTCCTACGAGCAAGAGTTGTTTTCTGGTAAGGAAAGTCACTATTGTTCTCCCTTTGCCATAAACAGTGCAAATAGCACTCGCGTCTGTTCCCAGCAAGTACAGTGTATTGGACTGAAGAGGAGCTACTGTTGTTGTCAGTTTCCTAAGCAGAGTTGAACTAGATTTGGCCCGTGTGTGTAGGAAGCACAATTCTTTTTTTCTGAGCAAGCTCAGTGTTCTGGCCCTACAGGAAACACAGTAGAGTAGAAGAGTGCTCTTTTCTCAAAAGCAGAGTGTGTTTCTTGTAAGGCGAGCTAGCGTTTATTTTCCAGTCCTTAATGGAGTTGAATCACATGCAGTTTCTGGTCCTATGAGCAAGAGTTGTTTTCTGGTAAGAAGAGTCACTATTGTGCTTCCATTGCCATAACCAGTGCAAATAGCACTCGCTTCTGTTCCCAACAAGTACAGTGTATTGGACAGAAGAGGAGATACTGTTCTTGTCAGTTTCCTTAGCAGAGTTGAACTAGATATGGCCCGTGTGTGTAGGAAGCACAATTCTTTTTTTCTGAGCAAGCTTAGTGTTCTGGCCCTACAGGAAACACAGTAGAGTAGAAGAGTGCTCTTTTCTCAAAAGCAGAGTGTGTTACTTGTAAGGTGAGCTAGCGTTTATTTCCCAGTCCTAAACTGAGTTGAATCACATGCAGTTTTTGGTCCTTCGAGCAAGGGATGTTTTCTGGTAAGAAAAGTCACTATTGCGCTCCCTTTGCCATACACAGTTCAAATAGCACTCGTGTCTGTTCCCAGCAAGTACAGTGTATTGGACTGAAGAGGAGCTACTGTTCTTGTCAGTATCCTAAGCAGAGTTGAACTAGATATGGCCCACGTGTGTAGGAAGCACAGTTCTTTTGTTCTGAGCAAGCTCACTGTTCGGACACCATAGGAAACACAATAGAGTAAAGAGTGCCCTTTTCTCAAAAGCAGAGTGTGTTACTTGTAAGGCGAGCTA